>NC_045792.1:24060973-24273357 GCF_009873245.2 Balaenoptera musculus
TGTACAGCGGCTCAATCACTGGCCACCCTCCTACTCAGTTGAATTCATCAGCCATCCTTGGAACTCAGATGTTGAGTTCCGTGGTCTAGGGGAGAAGGCAAAGTTGAGATGGGTAGTTCTCGAGTCACTAGTTGTTACTCTTTAGAGTAAAGCTCTCCGCTTTCCTTGGCTACCTCTACAAATAAGAGATTGCCTAGGACTAAATGGCGAGAACTTTAAAAGGTCCCAGGTGGGTCTCTGGCATGCCAACTCTGGTTAAAGGGAATACCCCGGGGGCTTGATACGAACCACTTTATCTGGCATCAAGTATACGTGCTAGCCAGATGGACTTGACTAGACCACTTATTCCCTCAGAAACTTAGTTTCTTCTACATGAAAGCGGAGGAATAATAACTGTTCTGCTTGCTTGTGTAATTGTTAGGAATAAAAAATGAAATAATGTACATTGCAAGATGCTGTTTAAATGCTTATCATCATTATTGGACAGTGGCCTGTATTTATAACTGGTTTCCTTGCATCCATTCTCTCTGACTCTTCATTAAGGAAAAAGGAAGCTAAAATGAAAAAAAAAAAAGGGGGGGGGGGATTTAACATCCTAAAGGAAATGTCTGGAACAATCAAAATCTTACCGTTGACTCAAAGAAAAAGGTCTGATGTCCAGTGGGCAAAGGTTCCCTGTCCTCTTTTGAACTGACTTGTCTAATGAGGTTGGGCTCCGGCATGGATAGGACTGCGGCAGCATCACCAAACTCAGTGTCCCTGGTCAGAAGCCACTGCAGAGAGACTCCTGGTCTGGAGTGGAGAAGGGGGGCATTTTCAGTAAGCAGTTTGCTGATTCAGCTTCCCTCCTTGTAAAAACACATTTGCCCATCCTCCATTGGGCTCCAGTTTTTGTTCTGTAAGTTGGGAAAATTGCCCGTTCATTCTCCTGCCCATTTCCTTAGGAGCATAGCCATGGTCCCTGCAGACCTGTGGCAACACGTCACTTAGTTGCCCTTAGAGGAAAAAATAATATGAGAAGGAGCAGAGGAATGGGTTCTCCATTGCTGTACAGGTAAATGGGTGTTTCCTGGTTGTAAACATTAAAAAACAAATAGTTGAGTGATTTTTTTTTTCTTTTTGTTGAATCCTCAGCCCCAAACCATTTCTGTTAATAACAGCCCCTTAGACTACTGTTTGATCTAAAATAGTCCTTGCATGTAAATGCAAAGTAAAGTGAAACATTTATATGTACATTTTCCTTCTATAGAAAAATTAGGACAGATTTGTTTCTAGCATTTCAAAGAATTCTATTCAGGTAGTTTGAACTTGATAAATTATTTTATTGCCTTTTGCTACATGATGTTCAGGCTACTTTATTTATATATTTGTGCCTATACTCTTGACTGTATACCAAAATGTTGGCATGAATTACCGTGAGCAGAAAAGAATAGAAAAGGTTTCTATTTTGATACAAAAATATGATTCATTCTGACTGTGAACAAGACTACTCTTAAATATCTGACCTCAAAATGTTTTAACACTTAATTATTATGCATGTTTCAATGCAGGACCCTGGCTCATGAATAAATAAATAACTCTGACTCATTCATTCAAGAAATATATTGAGCATCTCTTACGCCAGGTACTAGGGACCCCAGGATGTATCAGGCACAGTCCCTTCTGTCTAGGAGCCTTAATTTGGTGGAGAAGGGAGACTTGTAAGCAAATGATGACAAAGCAGTACTATAGGTGCTGCAATAACGGTATGAAAAGCCTGATGTGATGTACAGAGGAAGAAATTGCTCGTTTTCCTAGGGAGTCAGCCAGCAAAGGTTTCATCGGGGAGATAGCATTTGATGTTGATGTAGAGACATTTGCTGGGCAAGGAAAGGAGGAAGAGCAATTCAGAAGGTTCCTTCTCTATGTAGGGCTTAGGGGAGCACTTTGCTTTTCCTAGGCACACTGTATTTAACTTAAATATAGGCATTTGTTCTCCGAGTATTATATACCTGACCCCCGGGGTCCACCCACAGTCTCAGCGGGCTGTACTATGTACCTCTGTTCTTGAGCCAGATTTTTTCTTGTGTTCTCACCATACACTGTCGTGAAGTTGGACACCATGCCGGCCCATGTGCCAAATTTGTGTGTTGGATCCCCCTTTCCTTTATCTTACCCAGCATGTTCGTAGTGTCCTGCCCAGCTCAGGGCTTTGCATGTAGTAGGTACTCAGGAAGTATTTCTTGAACGGATAAACACAGATGCTTATTTTAGAGTCTGTATTGGTTTCTTAGGGCTGTCATAACAAAGACCACAACTTGGTGGCTTAAAACAGCAGAAATGTATTCTCTCCCAGTTCTGGAAGCCGGAAGTCTGAAACCAAGGTGTGGGCAGGGCTTTGATCCCTCTGAAGGCTCCAGGGGAGACTCCTTCCTTGCCTCTCCCACTTTCTTCTAATGGTTCAGTAGTTCTTTGACTTGGGGCTGTGTAACTCCAATCTGCCTCTGCCTTCACATGGCCTCTGCTAGTGTCTCAGATCTCCCTCTGCTTTTCTTAAAAGGATACCTGTCATTGGATGTAGGGTCCACCCTAAATTCAGGACGATCTCCTCAATTTAATCTGGAAAGACTCTTTTTTCCAAATACGGTCTTTTTCACAGGTTCTCAGGGTTAGAATATGCACATATCTTTTGAGGAGTCACTGTCCCACCCATTATACGGTCCTTTCCAGGGCCTAAGACTAAGGAGGGTATCACAGTTATACCCTTTAGTGAAATAACTGTTTTCATCGCACAGTTGGGGTAGACATGGAGGGTAGTGGTGAGAGAAGGTTTTAAAGGTGTCTCATTATATTTCATTTTTCATATCCTCCACATTCTGAGGAAGAGTCTTCTGGGAGAGCATTTCAGAGAGTCATCTAGACCACACAGTGTGGTCTGCCTACAGCTTGCTTGACCCACATCACCATACTCTAGACCACTGTAGCTGACTCCTGACCGCAGGTGACTTGAGTGGGTTGGAGACCTGTCCCAAGTGCAGCCAACTCAGAAGCTGTCCAGTATTGGCAAGCTGATGTGGTCCACTTGTCGTTCTCTCATAATGATTTGAGTATTGAAACTCAAGAGGCTAAGTTAGTTGGCAGTGCACCCTGCAACTGAAAGGTCCTAGAGAGTTCTGGCCACTGGGCCGCGTGCCCACTGGAGTAGAGGGGAAGCCCGTCTGTAGGGAGAGTTGACCCAGCAACATGGAGAGAGAAGTAGAGGCACCACGAGAGAGGGTGGCCCTGTGGCCTTTGAGAAAGACCAGCCTCTGATCCCAACCACCTTCCAGTTTGCGTGAGGCTCTAATTTTGTGCTTCTTATCCTTGAACTTCCTTAAGAGATAAGCCTACTTGACACGTGTGTGTTAAGTTCATACTATGTATTAAGCATTTTACATGTATTATCTGATTCATTCCCCATTTAATAGCTGCAGAGACCTAGGCAACAGAGGTTAAGGGACTTTCCTAAACTCAATCAACTGATAAGTGGTAGAACAAGGCTTCAAATCCAGAGACCAACTCCAACCAGTGCTCTTCTCTGGTCTGCTGTCTTCTTCGGGACCTTCTATCCTGGCTTTCGTGAGCCTCCTTTTTTTCCCTTCCAAGGGAGCTGAGTGCTATGTCTGTTTCTTGTTTGTTTCTTATGTCCCAGAGTCAGAGGCTGACTCATCTGTCTCACCTATTTATTAACCAGATAAATAATTAATTGTAAAGACTTTGCCAAGTGTTTTAATTTACTCTTTATCTGGTCAATGTGAAAATTAAGGTTATCTGTGATAAACCATGGAGCTATGTAGTTTTTGTGATACACGTTTTTCGGAATATGTTTAAACGTTTCATAATAAAATCAGTAAACGTTTTTTTAAAAATTAGACAAACTTGTCTTTGATGAATAGCAGACCGTGATATTCTAGCACTTTCAAATGAGTCAGCCAGTCCATGAAGTCTATTTTACAGTGGCTAAAAACATCGATTTGGTAATTCTCCAGTCATTTTCCTTTACTGGCAAGACATGGTCACTCTATTTTAACAAAACCACTTCAAGATTGACATATTAGAGAAATGAACTCTTGCTTCAGCTTACTTTTTCTTCTAAAGGAATGGTCCTCATTCTTTGGGAGGCTTTGTGCACAAAGGTATCTTTAAAGGCTTAAAATCCTAATAATTTTGCAGTATATTATAATTTAGGTACAACGTCTTCAGGGATAATACCAGAGATTCAGATTCTGAAATTCTACAGAGAATAGGCTCAGATATCTGATTGCGTTTCTGGAAAAGAGAACAGATTTGGGGCTGAATAAGGCATGTGGAATTATAGTTATCTTTTTTTTTCTACCATCCATTTATGTAATAATGAACAGCGAGGCTGGCAGAAGATGATACACCCTATCGAGTTAGTAATATGTGATGTGATTTTCAAATGCCCACTACAGAAATGTGCTTTACCTGGTAATTTGAAACGGGTCTCCCAGGTAAGCATATATGTTTCCCCAAAGCCTGAAATGTCCTTAAAGAAACACAGTTTCCTGATGAAAATTTCGATTTGCAAAGTAAAAATACAAAGTATTCCATCTAAATCACATACAGGTTGTCAAATCAGACACATAAAACCCTGAAAATTAAATGCTCTGAAAAGACTTCTTTTTTTTAACTTAGAAAAAAACACCTGCCAGTCAAGTTTGATGTGGGTGGTATTCACAAGCAGCACTGCTTTTGTATGTAAGATCAAGCATCTGTCCAATTGAGCATCTAATTGGTAATCATGGATTATTAAGTTAATTGTTTGAATGGAGGCTATAACTGATATAATTTCTAAAGCTCTAGATCATATAACAGTATTTTTATAGTGACAAGAGAAAAAGAGACATGGCTGTGACTGTGAATTGCCAAAACATTGGATCGTATAGACGGAGTCTTAAGAAGACTCATGTTAGTTAGTGCTGGCTTTGTTTTCCTGGTGCTTGCTGCGACCCTAAGTGCCAAGTCATCGTGTATTTAGTTCCCAAGGTAAATGGAAGTCATTAAGGGAACAGAGTGGAGTGGCTTCTGCTGTGCTGTTTTTCACTTTGTTTTGCATATTGCTTGGATCCAGAGCAATCTGATTGACATTTGAGTGAAGATAAGCACTGTACATGTGTTTTTTTTTTTTGAATCAGTTCATGTCTGGCAATAATAATTTCTTACATTTCTTTAGCCTTTACATTTTATAAATTACTTTCATATATGCTATTTCATTTAATTCTTCCAACACTAAAAGGTAGTGATTTCTCTTCCAGAATTCAATCGGTGGTTGGAGGATATCCCCAGTAAAGACTGGGGGTGCCTGTCAGAGGAGAGACTGTCACTTTGTTCCCCGGTTGGATGACTCTCGTGTATCAGAGCAGGGGGAAAGACATCTGTGGAGAGACAGCAGGATGGGGGTGCTGGCATCTGTGGGGAAAAGAGGTCTAAGACAGCCGCCCAACTTCCATCAACCAGGGCTCCATTCCCAGGAAGTGCAGAGGATGTATCCCACCTATGCTTATAGGACCCAGAGCTGGACGTGGACCATAGCTGATGGGAGGTCCAGTCTTGCTGGGACCTCTGCAAGGTGCCTGCTTCCTAAGAACCTGTGTGATGTCTCTTAGCTAGGGGTCTGCAAAGATGACCCCATCTCACAGGGCATCAGAGACTTTTTTAAATAGAAGAAAACCTCATCTAAGGGTTTTTTGTTGTTTTGTTTTAAATGAACTAAACACAACAATTCCCGATAAAGGCTAAATTTACTCTGCCCACTTGCAGTTAAACGCAATTTGCACGTGATGTGTCTACATATATGTATATTTTTACTCCGTATGCACATAAGTTGAAATCTGCTGTACTAATATTGTCTTTTACTTTGTATTTTTAATATCCTATTAAGATTGTAAGCATATCAAAAGCTGTGATTGTCTTTTCTTTTTTTCTGTTATCCTCCCAATCCTGGACTACAGACTTGGTCAGTTTCATTGACAGATCAGTTGGTACTTCAGGCATTTCAGCTTGACAATGGCCAGTCATAATTGATAATCAGGAGGGAGTTGGTGGAAGAGAAGAAAGACCAAGATCCATGCAAATTGTTCTCCTAGACCCTTTAGGCTACTTAGCATTTAAATTGGAAAAGCACTGGTTATACATTTTTTGATATGCCCATAGACTTGACTGTGTATCTCCTGAGATGCAGATTAGATTTTGAGAAAACATTTTGAACAATAATTTAATATAAAGCCATGGTCATCTTACTGTAAACCACAGGGCTTAGTGGAAATTTTTGTCGTGTCACCATAGATACCCAAATCTAATTTGATTACTCTGGTGAATAGTTGCTAACTCTAATCTGATATTGACTGTTACTTTTCATCAGCTGGAAGTAGTCTGCTAATTGAGCTGGAGCCCAGCCAGAGAAATCTTTCAAAGGCGTAGTTTTATATACAGCAGTTTTAATAAGCAATTCAATGAAACCTTTTATAAAAGCAACAAAGGCAAGAAGGGTCTGGACATGGTGAGCGTGCCTGTCACATCGTACGAATGAACAGGAGACAATGCTGGATCGTGTCGGTCACTCAAACCTAGTTTGGCAAGGTCAAATAAGAATAACATAATTTATTCAGCAGCCAGGAGGATCCTTATTTGCCTAACAGCTCTGTCAAAAGCAACCCTCTACCTCCCTGGTGTTCAATAAATGAGCAAGGTGCCTCTTGTGCTATCAGAGTGTGTGCATGTACAGTCATGGGAGGGGGGCGTTTTTTGCTGCTCGATTTTTCAGTCACAAGTAAAGTTACATCAGATATCGTTACTCGGAGGAGAGGTTTTTCAAAGAGACAATGATATCTTTGCCTGTCATCACTTAGGAGCTGTGTATATAGATGGAGAATCCCCAAAACACAGTGAGCCTAATTTTTTTTTCTTAAGGAAATGGAAACATAGGGCAAATTGTTAGGCTAATGATTTGTACTTGTGTAGCTTAACCAGCCTTTGCTAGTGGCTGAGGGGTGTAGTGTGTTTTGTTTGTTGAGTTTTTCCTGCATGCTGAAGACTGCTAAGCACTTTACATCCCTTATTTAATTCCATCCTTATAATACAGTCTATCATCTCCTATTTTATCGATGAAGCGACTGGATTTCAGAAAGTTCAATAGCTAGCTCAAGTGCACACAGTGAATATCAGGCTGTGCAAACTGGAAGTCCTGATCTCTAGTCTTTATAGTTGTAAGGAAAGAATGGGAGGTGAATATGATACAATTTGCAGAAAAAAAAATTTACAAAACTTTGCCTCATTGGCCTGAAGTGATAGGTATACCACACTTCCAGAATAACTTCCACTTGGGTCACTGAATTTAAATGGATCATCATTTACTTGTCTGTATTATTGAATGGAATGGAGATGCTGTATGGAAAGCATTTGACACATATTAGGTGCTTAATAAGGAGTAGTTTTCATTGGAGTTGCTTTTCTGTATATTTGGCATGATTTTGCTTAGTCCCGTGCTTCTCAAACTGTGTTTATAAAGTACCACGGGGAACTTGTTAAAATGCAGATTCTGCAAGGCCAGAAGTGGGGTTGAGATTCTGCATTTCTAAGATGCTTCCAGGTAATGTGGTCCTGGTGGTCCAAGTAGCAAGGGCCTCATTTATATCCATTCCTTGAGATCAGCAATGGGTTTCCCACGAGATGGAGTGCAGTGTATAACTTAAGAGATGCAGCGAAGTACCAGCCCAGAGGAGCTCACACATCTGTCCCTGGCCTCAGTAAAAACATTGCAGCACCAGCTGAACAAACTTGGAATCAGGGATTTTAATAGAAATGGGGGGACTTCCCTGGTGGCACAGTGGTTAAGAATCCACCTGCCAATGCAGGGGACATGGGTTCGAGCCCTGTTCTGGGAGGATCCCACATGCCACGGAGCAACTAAGCCCGTGCGCCACAACTACTGAGCCTGCGCTCTGGAGCCCGCGAGCCACAGCTACTGAGACTGCATGCCACAACTACTGTAGCCCGTGCGCCTAGAGTCCATGCTCCGCAACAAGAGAAGCCACCACAATGAGAAGCCCACTCACTGCAACTAGAGAAAGCCCGTGCACAGCAACAAAGACCCAACACAGCCAAAAATAAATAAATAAATAAATTTATATTAAAAAAAAAAATAGAAATGGGGAGGAGCTGGAGAGGGAATAGAAATGTAAAGAAATACTCCAAGGCAAGGAAATAGGTCTCTGTAGGAAAGATGAAAGTAATTGGAAAAGTTGCTGTTAAATGTGAACAGGTCATTATAAAAGGTCTTGATTAAAAATTCCAGAAGACAAATGGTCTGAATCCTTCATTGCTTTCTTCATCAGGGCCCCACTGGGATGAGGATGCCAGGTGCCAGGGTGTATGATTTAAGGGGGCACTCACTCTCAGGTACCCACCCTGGACTTGCACCAACCTGAGAGTAGTGCTTCCTTAAATTTGGGGTCCTGGACACCTCACTCTCCTCATCCCAGTGCTCGCTCTGTTCCTTATATAGGTGGTACCTAGAGTTGTAGATTGGAAGGGACCTTAATAATCATCAGCCTCCTATTTTATAGATGTAGAAACTGAGCCTTAGGTTATATGATTTGTTCATTGTAATTAATACTGTAACAGTAGTTGATAAATTCTGAAATGCACATTTTCACCCTCATTTTAACATCTCTGAAATGAGAATTGTCTTATAATAGGTGGCTTTTGACCACTGTGTCATAGTTTGATCAACAAGGTTTTTTCTTTCTTAGTGGTATGAAAAATAATAATGCTGCATCTTACAATTGTTGGGTTCCTATGTACCGTGAAATACAGTCGTAGTGAACTGGTCTCCTGCCTCAGTATTCAGTGCTCCTCTGCTGTATACCTTGTGATGTGGTTAAGCTGATGTCCACATGGTTATCCTGATGCTCTTAGAGACAGCGTAATGGTTAAGAGCACTGGCCCTACAGCTGGGCCACTCTACCAAGGACCAGCTGTATATTACTGATCCATCCAACTTACTGCCCTGTAACATGAGGATGACAAAAGTGTTTGCTGCCTGATAGAGTCCTTGTGAGAGTGAAGTAAATTAGTCCGCAAACCAGTTGGAACAGTTGTGGCACATAGTAAGCCCGCAATAAATGTGCTGTTGTTATCGATGGCAGTCTCACTGACTGAGTCATCCTGAACCCTGACGCTGTCTGCACAGCTATGTGAATGTCACTGTACTGAGAAGCCTGCTAAACCCCGGACAGAAACCTGGGTGTCAGCATCATTAAATTCTTATGCTGACTACCAAGGGAAACTGTAGAATTTCCATCCATAAAGGTTATTAAAAGTATAAATTGACAGAAATTTGTCTTGACTGATACGGATGTTGGCTTGTCTGCAGGCAGAGCTGGACCAGGAATCCCACGCCTCACGTGATCACGTCTCATAACAAACGCAATCCAAAAGGTTTCCACTCCCCAGCGTTGAGTGGAAACCTTTTGGGTTTCTGAATAGAGCCAGGGTAGATTTATTTCACTCAGCTTACATATACCGTATAGATAGATAATAGCTCATGGAGGTTATGCCATTCTCCCCAATTATCTCCATTCTGAGAGCTGGGGAAGCTATTCTCCCACAGTTTAGCAAATGATATCTGACTTCTGTAAGCTGCGTTACATACCAATAATGGGAATAATCGTACACCTTGATAAATGATAAAAGATGAGTACAAACAAATTTGTTTCTAACCCCAAATTCCATATAACTATCCTCACATTGCACTGACACTCATTATGAGGGAGAAAATCTGCTGTCTGTGGTGGGGTTATAAGAGCCCTGGGAGAGAAGCTGGGGGAAGAGTCTGCCTTTCACGGCTGTAGCTGTAAATCAGAAGGAGCTGGCAGTATAGGGCTCTTGGCTCAGGGAAGCCTAACAGAGCCCATGGACTGAATGCTGGTTTTTCAGAACTGACAAAGTAGGGACCACTTTTGGTGCACATTTTGCGATGAATCGTCTAAAAGGCACCTCTGACTTCCTGCTAATCTTCAGGTAACATTTATACGTTTGTGACTGATCACTCTTCTTAAGTATACATTTCACTGATCAATTGACAAAAGTCATGAAGGGCAAAGCAATCTGATACTGAAGATTGAACAGCTATTACTCTCTGAAATGGATCACAGTTTAGATGCTCAGGAATGTCTCTTGCTTCTAAATTCTTACTAACATCGTTAGGGAAGATGGTGCTAACAGCCCATGCAGCACTGAGGTGCATCCCTATTTCTTATTTATCTCTTTCTCATCAGAAAGTGTGAGCCATACATACTGGTTCAGGATCTTCCTAACTTGGAAAGTTGGGAAGAGGTGTGAACGGAATAGTAGATTGGGAAAGCTTGACAAATTTCCAGCTTCTGGCAGAGTCTTTGTTAGGTAGCTTGAAACAATAAAGTTTGAAGTGTTAAATTCTCAGAAGACAAATCATAATCCTAATACAAGGTAAGGAAAACAACAGTAAGGTTTTATGTTAGAATATCTGAATAGCTTCCCTTCAATTGTCATGGGTAGTTATAAGTTGACTATACTTTAGTCCACTTTGTAGCAATACAGGGTATATAAAGAATTAAAACATAGCAACCTTCCAGATTAGCTGAAGCCCAAAGACATATTTTTTTTTGCCTGAGACCATAGAATCTATTTTTCTAAGACTTAGACAAATACAAATTTTAATCAGAGAGAAAGCACATGATTGTATTGCAGCCTTTCTTTCTGGAGATAGTTGTTCTTCTCAAACAGACCAGCTAAGTGCATCACTGGTGATGCCTACGAAAGGCAGAGAGAATCATTTTTTGGAAGCTGGTGGACCTTTGTGCAGTCCTTTGCAAGCGGAGCTGGGCAGGTCATGGTTGTATCTCCTGCTTCCTAGTCTTTCTGTTTACGTCACTATGTTTATAGAATTTGTGTTCTGAGCTAACAGTGGAAAGACTGAAAGGCAGAAAAGCCTAAAGAACACTGTACAGATGACCTGCGCTGACTTTGGTTTCTTGCTTTTTTGGTTTAAAGTGAACTTCTGCATCCCTAACTCTCTGTCTCTTCTGATTCATAGTTGTTGCAGATCTTAGCAGTGTGTCATTCAGTCCCATTTGTTCGTCCCTTTCTGAAGTTATCCACACATAAGTGACTCCAGCGATGCCCTGCCTGATGTGATACAGCTAACTCGGGGGTGCAGAACTCCCCATTCATAGGAGCTGTTGAACTGGGTACCCTGGAGAGGATGAGTATGAGGCATGAATAACTTTCAATTTGTTCTTCTTGATCACTTATAGAGCTTCCTAGCATAATTCGCTTCATTATCATTATAAATAGATTTGTATAAAGATGTCTGTGCATTGCTCTTCCAGCCTTTTAACAGAAAGCAGGTTTACTCCTGCTTTAAGGAGCTCTACACATGCCACTGACTTCTGGCACAATAGAGGTCAAAGGACATGGCCTCTCCTTAGGTGCTGACATCACAGTGTGTCCTCGGCCTGATGACAGCCAGCCAGGTCATACTTCCGTCAGTCTGCTTTTCTAGTGTCCTAGCAATTGCCTCCTAAGTAAGACATTTGAAAAGAAAACTGAACTTTAATCACCTTGAAAAGTGGTGACCTTGTTCCCATGTTGTGACCAATTATTTTAGCAAAATAAATGGCTCTGGAGGGGCACTATACACTGAAGAGTCAGAGTTTAGTGTTAGTCTTGGATTTGTTTGGGTTTTTTTGAAGTTGCTTCATCAGAGAAGCACCACAAGCTTTAAACATAAATGCTAAGTAGATTTAAATCCTGTGCTTAACTCCAAATCATAGTAAAATTAGTAAATCTCAAGGGAATGATACTTATTCCTCAGTCAATGGTAGGCAGATTAGAGGATGGGAATTGAGAGAGAATGAAAGCTAATCAATTGAATTTTATTATCTTTGGGGGAGTTGGAAAATATTGTTAATTACTTTTTGTTTGGGCTAAGATAGCTGTAATTGGGACCAGTGTGTATTAAAAATGTAGAATTAGCAAAGCAGTTGAGAAATCAGAATGTGCCATATCCAGGCATTTCATTAAACCCCACATTTGGCTTCAAAATTCATAAGGCTTTGGGTTCTTCCCTTGAAAGTTTAAAAGATAGAGTTGATTTAGATTTTTTTAAAAATCAGGGCATAAAAGCTATTAAGTAGGTTTAATTCACTAAATGAGCAACCATGGTTCAAGGTAGTGATACACTTAGAGGTACTGAGCCTCTTTCCTCGCTTTCCTGGTTTTGGAGTGGCATATAATCCAGCAGTCTGCAGAACCAACCTGCTGGAAGAGTTTGGAAAAGTGATGGTAACTGTGTGTTGGGGAAAGAAAACAGAATGTTTCACAAAAAAGCAGTGGGGGAGACATTTCAGAAAGGGGAAGATGAGGATACATGATAATGATAATCTGTTATGATCTTCATGTTATTGAAGAAAGTGTATTTTTCCAAAGGAAGATTACAGTGCTTTCTGTCATGATTAACTGAACCAAAAAAGCATAACCAGGGATTTGGGTGCATTTTTCCTCCCCAAAATAATGTGCAGGCTTCTTTGTCTATGTCTGTTAGGTTTTATGATCGTACAGGAGAAAGAAATAGATTTTTCAGTACATCCAACTTAATATTATGTAGTGAAATATGTATTAAGTTGATGAAAGTAACATCTTCAAAATTTATGGGGGTTTGTGTGCATTGAATAATGGTTTTCTAAGTATCGCTAAGTTGTGGTATTTCTGATTGTTTTTGTTTCAAAACCTCAACAAGGAGTTATGAGAAAATGATTTTTAACTGTTCTTTCTGACCTCATTCATATTACGTTATGCTGTGTACTCGGAGTTGATAAATTTAAAGGCTCTGACAGGGCAAAAAACACTGTTGGTTGTGTGTTTTAGTTAACATTCATGAGGACTTTGCCTTGCATGGATTACTACTTAGAGTATTACTGAACCATATTAATGGGATCAAGACTAATACATCTTCTGTAAAAGAGAAGTTTTGCATCACTGAACAATAAAGCAAGACAGCAGAGTTTGTGGAAAAGAAGATTTAGAATCACATAGCACATTATTTCACTTTTTGCAGCATAATTTGTAGTGAAATGCAGTGCATGAACTCTTGAACTTGTAGGGAATGTGTGAAACATAAAGGCCAAGGAAGAAATACTGGGGGATGATTGTGGAGGTATTTTCCTCCCCTTCTTCTGAACACAGATGCCCTGCTCAGCGGCCACAAAGTCGTTACCTAACTGGGAGTGTACTGGGGAAAAGTCCAGTCTGCGAGTTGGGTGTCTTACTTGTGAGTTATATCCATAAAACCTAAACTCTCTATATAGCTCCAGTACACTAGAGGGAAAGGAAAAAAGGGCGTTTTGAATTAAAATTGGAAGAAATAATGAAAAATTTCATAGAAATTTAAATTATACCCAAAACATGACTCCCCAAAAGTTAGCACTTCTAGACATATTTTGGCTTATGTTCTGTTTTGGCTGTGCTTCGTTCATTCATTCAACAGGTGCTCACTAAGCACCTACTGTGAGTCAGGTATTGTTTTAGGCACTTGAAATACATCAGCAAAAGGAAAAGCAAAGATTCCTTCTCCTGGACTCACATTCTAGTGGAGATTAAAATGGACAGTAGACAGCAATTGAGTAAATTGTATAGTACTTCCGAAAGTGCTAATAGCTATGGGAAAAGAAAGTATAGAACAGAATGAGAGGGATTTTTGTGGAAGTGGACAGAGTGTGGGTAGTCACAAGTTTGATTTCCTAGAAGATCCAGTCTATATGAGGGACCCTCCACCCCCTCTCCCGACACACATACACTATGCAGCATACATCAGTTTTAAATTATAAGCTAACTGCTTCTCAACAAGCTTGAGTAACTGCCCCAGATCGAAGAGTAGGTAAGAGAGAAATTTGTTTACCCTCAAATATTTTATCAGACCCCACTGCCTCCCAGCTAAGTGGGCCCATTTCGGTAGCTTTCTGCCAGGCATATATCTTGGCCCACGTGGTTGATTGCAGGATAGTGTGTTGCAGATATTTTATTGGACTCAGGCTTTTCTAGGCAACACAAGTTTCCAGTGCCAGAACATAGTTCATCGCTGCAGTTATATCCTCGGGAATTGCAGCTTATAATACCTGGAAATCAGACATGCATGAGAGGATAAGAAGGCTAGGATCAAAATGTTAAGATGAAAAAAGGAGGTTAGCAGGCAGAGCTGTATCAGAGGTTGGGGGAGATAATTAGTTAACAAGAAAATTTTGTCCAGGGTTGGTACTGAGGACAGCAAATAAGTCATGAATCATAAAAGAAGACAAGTAACATGCATAATTAGATAATTTGGACTCACATCCAATATCTCATTCAATCCTTGAATCCTATAAAGTGGGTTTTATTCTCCCCATTTCACGGATAAGTAAACTAAGATTTTAAAAGGTTAGGTGGCTTGCCTGACTATCAATTATCTGTACAAAGGTGGGATGATTTAATTTAAAAAAAAGTGTAATGAGAGTTCAAACTTAGATTTTCTGGCTGTAGGTCCTCCTCCTTTTCAGCACACCAGGGAGTGAGAAGATTAAAATGGAAAGAAACAGAAGCAGTACTGTGAGGCAGGTACTTTCATTATGGTGATTATACTTTACAGGTAGGGAAACAGAGGCACAGGGCAGTTAACTAACCTGTCCAAGGGCACACTGCTACCAAGGAGTGGAATTAGGATTCAAATCCAGGCAGAATGGACTCAGTTCTCAAATAAAATTGCAATTATATAAAAGTCTGCCTCAGTTCTAAAGATAATTACCTGATGGGGAACTTGAAGGGTCAGGAAAGTCTGACCATCTCCCTGCCGACCCTGCCTGATCGTTGCGAGGGGGAGTATAAAATCAAAATAGTAGAGCCTAGGTGGCAAAATGCTTTTCATCTTAGACAAATAAGTAATTACACTTGCTACTGGATGAAAGGAGTGAGATTATATAACATCTCTTGTAACCGTCAGTAAAGAATCCCCTCTTTGTTCTTGGCAGGAACTGGCACCGGCCCATGATCACTATTTCACAGCAGTGGTCCTCAAACTCGGCTCCCACACAGTACCAGTCCTAAAATGCTAACTGCTAAAATACAAAAACGTTCAATACTAAAATGCTCAATGTTAAAACAATAATAGCAATCTTAATTTGCAGAAAACTACTGTATGGGTAGAATTCTTTCTCCATTAAAGTTTTCTTCATTATCAATTCTTCCCGAGCCTTTGAAGCTTGGCTTTAGCTTGTTAGTGAATGACAAAATAAATGGGTAACTTAGAAAATACCGGGTCTGCCCAGTTATATTTTTATACACACGCAGGCTTGCGGTTTTCTGTTGCAACCATAACACAGATCACTAGTATTTGGTGCTCTTCAAGGAGAGTTCTTACTTGGAGGCCCCTTAATTCACGCTGCCAGCAGGGAGCGGGACATCTGATGGAAAACAGGTCACACACTGCCCACATGGCTTTTCTTTCTGGCATCTAGTTTAGGACAGAGAAGGCTCGCTTAGGGAAAGCTTGTTTCAGAGAAAAACAGAAAAAAATGGTCAAGCGGGCTTCGACGAATCTTAGCTGTTTCATTGCCCCAAGTGAAATGGGAGGACAATTTTCCTGTTAGATCCTCAAACTTAGTTTCCATCCTGATCTTCCTCCCTCCCCAAGTCCTGCAACTGTGATGCAGCTCTGTCCTGAAGGTTCTGCCGTCTGAGACTGATGGTCTTGTGGGGCACAGCTGGAAGGAGCTTCTTTATTCTTTAGCCTTTGGAAGGCATCTCTTTGAATATTTTAAAACGCCCGATCTTTTTTCTCTAGATAGGGACATTAGGAGCAGACTTTTATGGAAGGGAGGCACACTTACTCAGTAGCCACCGGACATAATCAGGTACATGGAAGTCATTCCTTTTCTGACTGGAGGAATCGTTTCACACCTTTTTACTTAAAAGCAAATAAGCAGATGGATTGTAAAGGGTCCTCTGCAGACCAGTGGAGTACCCAGGATGGAATCCTACCCCGATGGGCCATGAAGTCATTACATCGTCCCAGTGGGTCCCCTTCCCTGGCCAGTGGGAAGCTGCTGTGTGATGTGCTTCTCTTCAGGAGACCCCCCCACCGGACCCCCCTGCCCCCCGCACAAAACACCTGCAAGTTGCCCTCGCTGCTGCTACCTCTGGGGGGTTAATCAGTAGCAGAGAAGTGCTATCATGCTGCTTCAAACATACAGAGAAAACTCGAGTTCCTTTAGGCAGTTAAAACAACAGCTACAAAAACAAAGAAGGATGGCTTGGGGGAGGGGGCTTGAGGGTGAGGCCATTGTTATAGCTCTTGACCATTTGGCTTATAACCAGTGTGGACCCATCAGGGAACTTGAACAAGGACAGCATGAAGGGGGGTAGAAAGGTAAAGTGGATTTGGATGTGAGAGTAGGGGACAAGTTCTATCATTTGGCACCATTTTGATCAGAGAAATCAGACTGATAGGTTGGTTAAAATCTCTGTAGGATGATGACTTTGTATTTTGGTATCTGCAGCTTTGGCGTGCTGGATGAGCCTCTGTACACTGGCCATTTTGTCTTCAGAGCTTGAACTAAATAGTCCCCTCAGTCTTCCCTGCTGTCGTAGAATGGAGAGGTTTTCCACTGGCTGTGCTTTCAGAACCTTAATGCACAGACGGGAGACCAGGGCTTTTGTGCTGTTTTGCCACCACTGGGGCACATCCCACTCCTCTGCAGCAGGTTCTTTGAGGCCCATGTTTGGGTGACAAGCACTTAGGGCCTGGGACTCACTGTGGTGGCCCACACTCTTGTCTCCTGCCCCTCTCTGGGCCCACAGGTTTCAGTCCTGCTAGCTCCGCCTCGCCCATGGCTGATAGGCTAATAGCAGGCAGATCTGGGCCATTTGAGCTGGAATGAAGGGAGAGCCAATATTTTTTTGTTGGCTCTCAAACAACCCTGTTAGCTTTGACCTGGTCTTTTCTTTTTTCTTAACAAATGTTTTCAATTCTCTTGGGTCCATTAACATTTGTTAAAATTTATTTTATTTATTTATTCTTATTTTTTTTGGCTGTGTTGGGTCTTCGTTGCTGCGCGCGGGCCTTCTCTAGTTGTGGTGAGCGGGGGCTACTCTTCGTTGCAGTGTGCGGACTTCTCATTGCGGGGGGCTACTCTTCCTTGTGGTGCACGGGCACTAGGCGCACAGGCTTCAGTAGTTGTGGCACGAGGGCTCAGTAGTTGTGGTTCGCAGGCTCTAGAGCACAGGCTCAGTAGTGGTGGAGCACGGGCTTAGTTGCTCCGCAGCATGTGGGATCTTCCCAAACCAGGGCTCGAACCCGTGTCCCCTGCATTGGCAGGTGGATTCTTAACCACTGTGCCACCAGGGAAGTCCCTGACCTGGTCTTTTGTAAGTCACATTGGCAAGAACATCTCTGGCATGCTTTCTAGATAAAGAGAAATATAGAGGGAAATATTTAATATTAAATCATATCCATTTCATATGCAGAAAGCCATAGGTATGTTTTTATACAAGTGCTTTTATATGAAAGGAAATAGTATCAGTTTTGAATTATTAAATAATCTAAGCATTTTTTTTAATGAAATACATTTTATATTTCTCTCCTTCTTCAAGCTGTTAGGTTGCTTATGTAAATTGGACCTTTGAGGTTTCGCAGTTAAGATTTCCCGATAACCTTAAGCTCAGAAAGGGACTAAAGCTTTCGTATTTAGTGGGGTCTCATCAAAACTCAATAATTTTGTAAAAGGAGCATGACTGAAGAAGAACAGTATAGCTGCCCCATCATAAATTATTATTTGCTAAGTACTCATGATGGATTTGTGCCATGTCCTTGAATTCCCCCCCGAGCAAAGCTAGTCACTATATTCTCAGCATTTCTTTTTCCCTTGTATCATCCTCTGATATAGCACTCACTCTGCCATAATATAATTATTTGTTTTTTTAATATTTATTTATTTACTTTTATTGAAATACAGTTGATTTAGATGTTTCAAGTGTACAGCAGAGTGATTCAGCTATACATATATATATTCTTTTTCAGATTCTTTTCCATTATATGTTATTACAAGATATTGAATATAGTTCCCTGAACTATACAGCAGGTCCTTCTTGTTTATGTATTTTATATATAGTAGTGTGTATCTGTTAATCCCAAATTCCTAGTTTATCCCTCCCCCACCTTTCCCCTTTGGTAACCATTAGTTTGTTTTCTATGTCTGTAAGTCTATTTCTGTTTTGTAAATAAGTTTGTTTGTATCATTTTTTTAGATTCCACATATAAGTGATATTATGTGATATTTGTCTTTCTCTGTCTGACTTGCTTCACTTAGTATGATAATCTCTAGGTCCACCCATGTCGCTGCAAATGGCATTATTTCATATAATTTTTTGTTTGTGTGTTTATCTTACCACAGGCTGAGCATCCAAGATCAGGGATCTTATCCAGTTTACCCAGTTCCCAGTGCAATGAAGGGCACTCAGTTGGTGCTGAGCAAATAAATGACTGCACAGTCGAATGATTGTTTGGACATGGTTCCCTTAACATGGGGAGCCTCCCACACCCGGGCCAACTTAGTGAAAGGACACAGGCTCCTTCCCAGAAGTTCTGAAACATACTAGGGATACTGCAGGAGGGGAGGGGAAACCACACTGAGCTGAGAATCTCCGAATGCCTTCTCAACAAACTGGAAACAATCCATTGCATAGCAATAGCTAATGTTTTTTGAGTTCTTATTTCATCAAATCCTTACAACAACCTTTTGAGTAGGCTTTGTTAATCCCATTTGGCAGATTAAAAAACTGAGTCTTAGGGACGTTAACTTCAAGAAGTGACGTCAATTAGGTTAACCTTGTGAGAGGGTGCCTGCGCTTCAGAACTAGAGTGTCTAGGGTCAAATCTATGCCTTGCCACCTACTGACTATATGACCCTGAGCAGATTACTGTACTCTGTGCCTCAGTTTCCTTATCTGTAGAATGCCTGACAGGGTAAACATTCAATATTTTTATTGTAATTAATGATTGCTCTTAGGGATTCAGACACAAATCTGTTGAGCTCTGAAGGAGGAGACAGTTATGGGAGGGCTGTCAGTACCTCTGGCAAGGTCAGGTCTGATTTGGAGAAGTGCCCTGGCTTAGCAGAGTGGAGGATGGCTGGCTTGGGGATAGCTGTTGGCTAGGAGATAGGTGGGCACTTATCATAGAATTCTAAGCCTGAGCTGAGTCTTGGGCAGTGGGATACTGAGGTGGGTTTGAATTTGAGACACTTTTCTGAAACAGAATTGACAAAAGGTGTTATCAGGTAGAAGTGGGGATGAGGGTGGGCGGGGAGGAATTGATGACAGCGGGAGATTTCCATCCTAGGGAAATGGTGGCGGTACCTTTGCCTAAAATGTGGAATAAAGGAGGAAGATGGGAGGTTAGCATGTTCCATCAGGTAAGTATGCCCACGTGAGTGTGTGCTGTATTCAGGGGAATGCGCACAGAGGGTAATCAGAAACGCCCACTGCAGCTCAGCTCAGAGGTCAAGGCTAGGGCTAAGGGTATGTTTCTGGATAGTAATTGAAGACATGGGTGCAGATGAGGAAACCCAGAGAGGTGAAGGAGGGTGAGAAGGGGCAGGGGCCTCAGAGAGATCCCAGTGTTTAAGTGCAGTCAGATGAACCAGCATGTCAGTGAATGGAAAAAGAGAGTGGGATCGCTTTTGAAGGGGAAGGTGTAGGTAAGGGTTTTTGGTCTGTTTGGTTTTGGGGGGAAATAAAACCCCAATTTTAATCAAGAAAAATTCAGTCATACTCAAAAGTAGAATAACACAATGAACCCCTATATACCCATTACACAGATTCAACAGTAATCCAGATTTTTCCTTGCTTGTTTCATCTGCCGCTCATTATATGCTGGAAGTACTTTAAAGCAGATCTCAGACACATCCTCATTTCACCTCTATGTACTTTCATAGGTGCCTCTGTGAATACTGACACTTGCCTGCACAGCTGTCATGTCACTGTCACGTCCAGCATTAACAGTCTCTTCTACTATCCGGTCTTTTTTTGCATTTCTCTGTCTAAGAACTGTCTTTTTAGGGGTACCTTTTGTTTTTTTGTTGTTTTTGTTTTTTATTGAAGTATAGTTGATTTACAATGTTGTGTTAATTTCTGCTGTACAGCGAAGTGACTCAGTTATACAT
Organism: Balaenoptera musculus; assembly: GCF_009873245.2. NCBI lineage: Eukaryota > Metazoa > Chordata > Mammalia > Artiodactyla > Balaenopteridae > Balaenoptera > Balaenoptera musculus. Next base: position 24,081,241 of record NC_045792.1, read on the forward strand.
ATATATACTTTCTGTTTCATATTCTCTTCCATTATGGTTTATCACAGGATATTGAGTATAGTTCCCTGTGCTATACAGTAGGACCTTGTTGTTTATCCATTCTAAACGTAATAGTTCGCATCTACCAACCCCAAACTCCCAGTGTATCCCTCTCCCTCCACCTCTCCCCCTTGGCAACCACCAGTCTGTTCTTTATGTCTTTTTTTAAGTGAGCATCCGGGCAAGGCTCACGTGTTACATTTGGTGGTTATGCCGCATGGGCATCTTTCACTCCAGAGCAGACCTCTGCTTTTTATTTTTTATGCCATTGATTTGTTGAGCTTTCTACAACTGTCCTTCTGAAAGTCCCACTTTCTGGATTTGTCTCTTTGCTTCCTTATATTTAACTTTGAGGAATGTTTAAAAGATATGGGATTAGCAGGGCAATGGGCGGGTAGGGGGGTGGAAGGGGGTATTGAGTAGGTTTGAAAGTTGAGTAAGGAACCAGGGTAGAGGGAGAGATTGTGCCAGTTCTGGAGAGGGAGCCAATGTCTGGGGAAACCTTTCAGTGGCTGTCTGCTTCTCTGTCCCAGAGGAAATCATTCTCTATCACCACAATATATGTACATTGGTGGATATTTTTACATAAGCATGAAAAAGTGTGTGTGTGTAAATATATGTATGTATATGTATGTATGTATATGTGTGTGTGTATGTTTACATGTGTATGTCTATACGTATGTATATACACATATATATCATGCCATATTTTGGCATACACACACACCATATTTTAGTGGCATTGGGGGAGAAGTGCTGGTTAAATCAGGAGACTTGGATTCCAGTCTGTACACTGCACTGGTACCAACTTCCCTGGGACTCTGAGCGTGTTTCCTGTGTACTTTATCAGTTTCCTTATCTGTAACAATGCATCCATTGGAGTAGATCAATCCTCAGGTCCCTTCTAGCTCTATGCTATTTCTGAATTTTTAAATATTTTGTTTGTTTTTCTACCTGCCTGTGTTCCTCCCTGCCCCAGACTCTCAGTGGATCCCTGTTTGACCTTACAGATTATAAACTCCTGGGCCTGGGATTCAAAGCCCTCAGCTGACATCTTTCCATCCTGCTGCCTTGTGTCTTCAGCCATTCTAATACGGCCGACAGAGTGATTCCCTCTCCCCTGATAGATGCGTGTGCCCTGCCCAGTCCTCCTCCAGGCCCTGCTCACAGCACTCCCTCTGCCTGGAATGCCTCCGCCTGTCTTTCCTATCATAAGTTTGTATGAAAGCATGTCCTGCTCCCTGCAACCTCCTTTCCGTGCCTCATCTTACTTAACCAGGCATTGAGCCCCTGCCCTGCGCCAAGCCCAGTGCTTAACAAGCATCATATCTAATGCTCCAATGGCAAGTCCCACAAGCTGGAAGACTTCTTATCCCCATTTACATGGGATCAAATTGAGTCTGACAGGGTTAAGAAGTTTGCTGAAGATCACACAGCTAGGAAGCCGCAGAGCTGGGATCCCAGCATGGCTCACAAGTCCAAATCCCAGCTTCTTTCGACCCCCCCCCAAGCTGCAAGCCCCAGAGCATACTGGAAATCTTTTTAATGCTCTTATGTAATGCTGTCTTCTGCTTTAATGGATTCAGAATAGTTTTATTGAGGATCTACTGTTTGCCAGGCACCTGCACAAATATTCACTCATCTGAGGGCAGGTTCTGTGTCTTACTTATTGTATTCTGTGCAGGACTTAAATGAGAGATGGAATACAAAGGAGGAACTCAGTGCATGTTTGTTGGGTTCAACTGAAATGAATAGCATCATGCAGCTAATATAAAGTGATCATCAAATTAGGAGTCAACAAATATGTTCTCCTGTTAGCTGAATGATCTGGTTACCTGTCAAATGACTGCCAGTCTCATTGGGAGCTGTTAGAATATCAACTTGTCGAGAAAAAAAAAAAGGATATAAACTTGTCATTTGTTGAAACTGACTAAGGGATGAATTGGGCTTGCTTTTACTCTTTGTCCCTAAGGCTAGTAGCTGTTTTTTTAAGAACACATTTTAGATGGTTGTTAGTGAAAACAGTTGAGTGGTTCTTTAAACGTCTGGAGGCGTGTATGTCAAAATAAATTTATTTGCATTTATGGACATTTATTTTGACATAAATACCTAAAATCACAGTGGGATCACTATCATCATCAAGGTGCATTTAAGTTGAACTTGTGTAAGCTTCTGTGTTAAGTGTACAAGAAAAAAATAGGATTCATTTATCTCCTGTTTCAAGGTCAGTGGGGATTTCCACATACCTAAATATTTCAGATAGCTGAAGCTTATCCTACCAAGTGCCAAAGCCTTTTATTTTAAACACAATTGGTGAAAATATTTCTTTTTTGTCAAAGTATAGTTGAAGTACAATATAAGTTACAAGTGTATAATATAGTGAGTCACAATTTGTAAAGGTTATACTCCATTTATAGTTATAAAATGTTGGGTATATCCCCCATGTTGTACAATATGTCCTTGTAGCTTATTTTATACATAATAATCTGTACTTCTTAACCCCCTACCCCTATTTGCCACTTCCCCCTTCCCTTTCCCCACTGGTAACCACTAGTTTGTTTTTTGTTTCTATGAATCTGCTTCTTTGTTGCTGTATTCAATACTTTATTGTAATTTTTAGATTCCACATATAAATGATATCATACAGTATTTGTCTTTGTCTGACTTATCTCTCTCTGCATAATACCCTCCAAGTCCATCCATGTTGCTGCAAATGGCAAAATTTCATTCCTTTTTATAGCTGAGTAGTATTCCATTGTGTGTGTGTATGTGTGTGTGTGTGTGTGTGTGTGTATACACCACATCTTCTTTATCCGTTCATCTGTTGATGGACACTTAGGTTGCTTCCATATCTTGGCAATCGTAAATAATGCTGTCATGAACATTGGGGTGCATGTATCTTTTCAAACAATTGTTTTCATTTTTTTCAGATATATACCCAGGAGTGGAATTGCTGGGTCATATGGTAGTTCTATTTTTAGTTTTTTGAGAAACCTCCATACTATTTTCCACAGTGGCTGCACCAATTTACATTCTTACCAACAGTGTATGGGGGTTCCATTTTCTCCACACCATCGTCAACATTTGTTATTTGTGTTCCTTTTGATGATAGCCATCTGACAGGTATGAGGTGATATGTCATTGTGGTTTTGATTTGCATTCTCCTGATGATTAGAGATGTTGTGCATCTTTTCTTGTGCCTGTTGGCCATCTGCATTTCCTCTTGAAAAAATGTCTATTCAGGTCTTCAGCCCATTTTTTAATTGAGTTGTTTGTTTTTCTGTTTTTGAGTTGTATGAGCTGTTTATATATTTTGGATATTAACTCAGATAGATTTAATTGATATTTATAGGACTTTCCATCCAAAACCAGCAGATTACACTTTCTTCTCAAGTATACATAGAATATTCTCCAAGATAGATTACACCTTGGGTCACAAATCAAGCCTCGGTAAACTTAAGAAAATTGAAATCATATCAAGCATCTTTTCCAACCACAACACTATGAGATTACAAATAAATTACAGGGAAAAAAATGTAAAAACCACAAACACGTGGAGGCTAAACAATACGTTACTAAATAACCAAGAGATCACTGAAGAAAGCAAAGAGGAAATCAAAAAATACCTAGAGACAAATAACAATGAAAATATGATGATCCAAAACCTATGGGATGCAGCAAAAGCAGTTCTAAGAGGGAAGTTTATAGCAATACAATCCTACCTCAAGAAACAAGAAAAATCTCAAATAAACAATCTAACCTTACACCTAAACGAACTAGAGAAAGAAGAACAAACAAAACCCAAAGTTAGCAGAAGGAAAGAAATCATAAAGGTCAGAGCAGAAATAAATGAAATAGAAACAAAGAAAACAATAGCAAAGATCAATAAAACTAAAAGCTGATTCTTTGAGAAGATAAACAAAATTGATAAACCTTTAGCCAGACTCATCAAGAAAAAGAGGGAGAGGACTCAAATCAATAAAATTAGAAATGAAAAAGGAGAAGTTACAACAGACACTGCAGACATACAAAACATCCTAAGAGACTACTACAAGCAACTCTATGCCAATAAAATGGACAACCTGGAAGAAATGGACAAATTCTTAGAAAGGTATAACCTTCCAAGACTGAACCAGGAAGAAATAGAAATTATGAACAGACCAATCACAAGTAATGAAATTGAAACTGTGATTACAAATCTTCCAACAAACAAAAGTCCAGGACCAGATGGCTTCACAGGTGAATTCTATCAAACACTTAGAGAAGAGCTAACACCCATCCTTCTCAAACTCTTCCAGAGAATTGCAGAGGAAGGAATACTCCCAAACTCATTCTACAGGACCACCATCCCCCGATACCAAAACCAGAAGAGATACTAAAAAAAAGAAAGTTACAGACCAGTATCACCGAAGAATATAGATGCAAAAATCCTGAACAAACTACTAGCAAACAGAATCCAACAACACATTAAAAGGATCATACACCATGATCAAGTGGGATTTATCCCAGGGATGCAAGAATTCTTCAATATACGCAAATCAATCAATGTGATACACCATATTAACAAATTGAAGAATAAAAACCATATGGTCATCTTAATAGATGCAGAAAAAGCTTTTGACAAAACTCAACACCCATTTATGATAAAAACCCTCCAGAAAGTGGTCATAGAGGGAAACTACCTCAATATAATTAAGGCCATATATGGCAAACCCACAGCAAACTTCATTCTCAATGGTGAAAAACTGAAAGCATTTCCTCTAAGATCAGGAAAATGACAAGGATATCCACTCTCGCCACTATTATTCAACATAGTTTTGGAAGTCCTAGCCACGGCAACCAGAGAAGAAAAAGAAATAAAAGGAATACAGATTGGAAAAGAAGAAGTAAAACTGTCACTGTTAGCAGATGACATGATACTATACATAGAGAATCCTAAAGATGCCACCAGAAAACTACTAGAGCTACCCAATGAATTTTGTAAAGTTGCAGGATACAAAATTAATGCACAGAAATCTCTTGCATTCCTATATGCTGACAACAAAATATCAGAAAGAGAAATTAAGCAAACAGTCCCATTCACCACTGCAACAAAAAGAATAAAATACCTAGGAATAAACCTACCTAAGGAGGTAAAAGATCTGTACTCAGAAAACTATAAGACACTGATGAAAGAAATCAAAGATGACACAAACAGATGGAGAGAAATACCATGTTCTTGGATTGGAATAATGAATATTGTGAAAATGACTATACTATCCAAAGCAATCTGCATATTCAATGCAATCCCTATCAAATTACCAATGGCATTTTTTACAGAACTAGAACAAAAAATCTTAAAATTTGTATGGAGACACAAAAGACCCCAAATAGCCAAAGCAATCTTGAGGGAAAAAAACGGAGCTGGAGGAATCAGACTCCCTGACTTCAGGCTATACTACAGAGCTACAGTAATCAAGACAATATGGTACTGGCACAAAAACAGAAATATAGATCAATGGAACAAGATAGAAAGCCCAGAGATAAACCCATGCACCTCTGGTCAACTAATCTGTGACAAATGAGGCAAGAATGTACAATGGAGAAAAGACAGTCTCTTCAATAAGTGGTGCTGGGAAAACTGGACAGCTATATGTGAAATAATGAAATTAGAACACTCCCTAACACCATACACAAAAATAAACTCAAAATGGATTAAAGACCTAAATGTAAGACTGGACACTATAAAACTCTTAGAGGAAAACACAGGAAGAACACTTTTTGACATAAATCACAGCAAGATCTTTTTTAACCCACCTTCTACAGTAATGGAAATAAAAACAAAAATAAACAAGTGGGACCTAATGAAACAAAAGCTTTTGCTCAGCAAAAGAACTATAAACTAGATGAAAAGATAACCCTCAGTATGGGAGAAAATATTTGCAAAGGAATGAACCGACAAAGGATTAATTTCCAAAATATATAAACAGCTCATGCAGCTCAATATTAAAAAAACAAACAACACAATCAAAAAGTGGGCAGAAGACCTAAATAGATATCTCTTCAAAGAAGACATACAGATGGCGAAGAAGCATAGGAAAAGCTGCTCAGCATGACTAATTATTAGAGAAATGCAAGTCAAAACTACAATGAGGTATCACCTCACACCAGTCACAATGGCCATTATCAAAAAATCTACAAACAACAAATGCTGGAGAGGGTGTGGAGAAAAGGGAACCCTCTTGCACTGTTGGTGGCAATGTAAATTGATAACAGCCACTATGGAGAACAGTATGGAGGTTCCTTAAAAAACTAAAAATAGAATTACCATATGATTCAGCATTCCCACTACTGGGCATATACCCAGAGAAAACCATAATTCAAAAAGACACATGCACCCAGTGTTCATTGCAGCACTATCTACAATAGCCAGGTCATGGAAGCCACCTAAATGTCCATCGACAGACAAATGGATAAAGAAGAAGTGGTTCATATATACAATGGAATATCACTCAGCCGTAAAAAGGGACGAAATTGGGTCATTTGTAGAGACGTGGATGGACCTAGAGACTGTTATACAGAGTAAAGTAAGTCAGAAAGAGAAAAACAAATATCGTATATTAACGCATGTATGTGGAATCTAGAAAAATGGTACAGATGAACCGGTTTGCAAGGCAGAAATAGAGACACAGATGTAGAGATCAAACGGATGGACACCAAGGGGGAAAAGTGGGGGGTGGGTTGTGGTGGGATGAATTGGGAGATTGGGATTGACATATATACACTAATATGTATAAAATAGATAACTAATAGGAACCTGCTGTCTAAAAAAATAAAATAAAATTCAAAAAAAAATCCCCCATAAATACAGAGAATAGAATGGTGGTTGCCAGGGGGCAGGAGTTCGGGGGTTGGCAAAATGGATGAAAGGGGTCAATAGGTACAAACTTAAAAATAAATATCTCATGGAGATGTAATGTACAGCATGGGGACTATAGTTAACAACACTGTATTGCATATTTAAAAGTTTCCAAGAGAGTAAATCTTAAAAAGTTCTCATCATAAGGAAAAAAATTTGTTTTTCTAACTTTGTTTGGTGATGGATGACGACTAGACTTATTGCGGTGATCATTTCACAGTGTATACAAATATCAAAGCATTACCTTGTACATCTGAAACTGATACATGTTATGTGTCAATTATACCTCAATGAAAAAAGAAGAAAAAATGCTGAAGCTTAGAGACATTAATTTTCCCCCAATTAAATTTATTTAGTGGCGCTCAGAGGCAAGTCTAAGTAGCTTGGTTGTGGAATCCATGATCTTTACTACTATATTATGCTGCCTTATGGACTGTCCATCAAGAGAGGATAAATAAGACCTTGGGGAAATCTGGAAGAGAGTCCCAGAAAGCATAATGAGACTTGGGAAGGGTGTTAAGTAATAAATTCACTGTCTGCTGTGCAGTGGGTGGGACACCCCAGTTTGATTTGTTTCTCTCGAGTTTATCACTGCATGGTTACAGATAACTATTGTCCTGTCACATTCACCATATGCTTTCCTGAACCAGTAGCTAGAATAAATTAATTCTGTTTATAATAACCTCTTCATTATTTCTCTGAATAGCAGAGCAATGTGAATGAACAAACAAACAAACCAGAAAGGTAGAAAGCAGTTGAAAAAGATAAGCAGCAGAAGAAGCTAATGGCCACCCAAACCCACGTCAATAAAAGAGTGAAAGGATTAGGTTCCCTGGGTGGTTATAGCACACTTGCTTCAAGTGATTTTTATTTTTAGAGAACCGACAGGCTATTTGAGGTCCTGTCCATGGAAAAATCCCAGCTACTCATCAACCAGAGCCCCTCACCCTAAATGTACCTCTTGTGCCTGGTAGAAGCCGCTAGGCAGTGACCTCTTCGGTGGTTTCCATCTCTAAACTCATCTGGGGTGTTGCTAAGGCAACTCTAATGTGGCTTCCCTAGAATGCACTCTGGTCCTTTACACTGCTTCCAGGTGATAAAAGGGAATGTGTTTAAAAGAGATCATTTCCTCCTTTTTTGGTTCTCCCCATCCCAAGAAGGAACCTGATGATATTTAAAGTAGTAGGATCCAGCTTAGGTTGTGCCTGGAGGAGGGAACCTACTCTTTCTCAGGAGATTTAAGGAAAGATTTACCAGGTTTGCCTTTGACTTGGAAAGAGCTCGGTATCAACTGCCATCCCTCCACTTTGGTGCACTTACCTACTTCTAGAGTATTCTTCGGTGGCCATCCCAGAGTTCCTATGTTCTCTACTGTTGTGGCAATGACAGACTATCTGAATAATTATTAAAAGTTTTAAAATGAAATATGAAAGAGCCAGCAGATTCTTCCCTAATGGCTTGAATTCCCATGTTGTTAGCATTGCTAAAGGTGTGACCTTGTTTTTTTTTTATGTTAACTTATTAAAGTAAACTTTATTATACCAAGATTTATTCTCAAATATTGCATGTTTCCTGAAAAAATAATTGATACAGTTATTAGCTTTCTGTTAAGTTATCCATGCTGATAGGTTCACAATAACCGTGAATAGGGATTTCTGCACCTTTTTCAAACTTGGAGGTGAGATGATATAGTGGAAAGAGTGGGCTCTTGAATCAGATAGATGTGAATTCAAGTCCTACTTCTACTGCTTGCTAGATGTAAATAGTGGATAAGTTAGCAGACTTCTCTGTTCCTCAATTTGCCCGTTGTATTCTGATATTAATACTGCCTGTATCAGAGTTGTTGGGAGAAGTAACATGAGATAATATAAGTAATGTGCCTACTATATAATAGGTGTTCAATCAACTGTGGCTATCAATGTTTTAATCCATAAAAAAATATTTTAGGGTAAAATATTTTTTTTGGCTCTACCTTCCAAATTGAATAAATACTATTCTCACTACTGTCACCCCAGAGACCCCAGTCCAAGCTGTCATTTTCTCTTGCATAGACTCCTACAACAGACTCCTTTTTTGTGACCTTGTTTTTAATGGCATCATAATTTTCCTCTGTTGCTTTCATACTCTACTTCCCATATTTAACTCTGCTTCTCTATGATCTGTTCTAAATTATGAGTGCATTGTGTATTGCTCCTTAATTATAAACCGTAGTGTCATACATTCTCCTGTTTCCTCCTCCCCTGTTTTTTTCTGATTATCTAATTTCCTCACTTTGTTTGCCTGCATTTATGCTCTTTGAATGAACTGTTTATTTTCTATCTCCTTATGTATCAGAAAAAATAAAATTCTTTGGAAAAGAATGTGATTAAAACTTTAGCAATACTTTTAATAATGAAGTAATAATAGTTAACACCTTTGAGTGCTTACAACCTCCCAGGCACTTTAGTGTATTAATTATTTAGTTCCCACAATCTCCTCTTTGAGATCATTTTCCCCATTGGGAAACTGAGGCCCAGAGCATTGTATAACTTAATAAATATGGATTTGTTATTTCTTAGGACATGCTTCTTAAATAAGCATGTCCTAAATTTGTATGTATTATTTTATAACATGAATAAGCTGATTTTCAAACAACCGGGCATCTCTCCTTTGTTTACACACATTAGCCTATTTACATGATGTTCTGTTAGTCTTTTCTACAAATTGATTAAGAACACTGGTATGTTTGTTTTTATTTTCCTCTAAGGATAGATTAATGCCTGATAAAAATGAAAGGAAATGTGGTTATTTCCTAATTCTGCAAACTCATTATTTGTTTGGGAGATTTTGGTAAACTCTGCCCTTTAATAATGTTGTGAATAATAATTGCATTTTGTTTTAGTCCTGTGAAAAAGTTCCTTAGGAATATTATTCACTCGGTATTTAGTTTTTAGAGGACTTTTCCCACGAACTGTAAATTGTAAATGTGATAGGGATTGTCTTAAAGAAAAATAAGAGGTTATAATCCACACGAGGGCACATCTGGGCACACGTGTTCCCACATACAACACTAGGTGGTCTTAGAAGCATGGTTGACCTATAACAGCTGCCAAGGAAGTTGGGCCATTTCAGTCCATATGAAACTTGAAATCAAATTTGCTGCAGATAGCGAAGTGAGACCTGGATGTCTTTAGTCAGCATCTTTTCTGGCCCAAACACTAGTCTTGTGAGCCCCTCAGCTGGCGTGGAGACTATAGAGGTTATATTAATCCCAGCCACTGTCAGGTTGGAAGCTGCCAATGGGATGACTGGCTTGTGGGCATGTTGATACACCATCTGGGCTTCCCATAGATTCCCCAGCCATCTGTGCCTCTCCGCAACATGGTAGTTACTTATTTACTTTGAATGATTAAAAAAGTAAAAAAAGAACTGAAGAGTTGAAACACGAGCAAAGTTTGATTAAAAATTAGACCATCATTCTTCTGTTGCACATACATGAGCCACTAAAAGCAAACACATATTAGCAGTTTTGTGGGGAAGGTGAAGAGTACAGCTAAGATTTCTGGAGCAAAATCTTTAAGATAAGATCAACTATTAAAAGTCTTTTCATTCCCATTCCAGAATTTGAAAGCATTTATAATCTTGTATTTGGGTTATTTCCTTTATTTCTTCATAAGAACAGACAGATGTCTCCTTGATGATTAGATCCAAAATAAACTGGGTGATTTTTAGGCTATGAAATTTGGTTACAGACATTTTTCTGCATATTATGTTTGAATTAGGCAAAAGACCCAGTATGTTGCATTCATTGATAAGCACAGGATAGAGTTAAGGGGACAAGAGTACACGGGGAGAGGTTGATTAACACATCCAATTAATGAAACTTTGACATCATCACACTCAGGCTGTTGTCAGTGAGCTCGCCAGGTTCCAATTTCTATTCATTAGTTATTCCGTTTCCCTAGCTGCTTCACTCCTCAGCCTTCATACAACGGCAACATTATTAAAGGATGGATTAAAATGGCGTCCACATTGATAAGAAGTAGTTATCTAGTGTTCCTGGATGTGTTTTGTTACTTGAAAAAAGTTGCAGGCTAAATGGAGTGAAGAAGATTTGAAATGTAAATGGATTCCTTGTCCCTTTTGTAGATAATTGTACTAAATGCTAATTTGTGAGCAACTAATGTGTTCTTGTGTTCACTGACAGCACACATTTATAAAAGGAGACAAGTCGTTTGTCGGCAAAAACTCTCAAGCCAGCAAACTTGGTATATCTGACTTATTTTGTGCTTCTGTAACAGGAATCCCATCTCAGTTACCTCTGTCCGTAAATGTCCCACCTCCCACCCACGCAGTCACAATGGGTAGTTTAGAACCTTCCCTCTTTCTTGAGATCCATTTTAGAGATTTGGGATGAAATCTACACTTTGGCTAGGTTAGACAAAGGGTCTGCAAACTTTTTCTATAAAGAGCCCGATAATGATTCATTTTGGCTTTGCATGCCCTCTGGTCTCTGCCACAGCTATTCAACTCAGCCTTTGCAGCCTGAAGGTAACCTCCACAATATGTAAATGAATGAGCAGGGATGTGTTCCAATAAAACTTTATTAATGGACACTGAAATTGGATTTTTATGTAATATTCATATATCGTAGAATATTCTTCTTCATTTGACTTTCTTCTAATGATTTAAATATAATTTTTCCAATAAGTAAATGTTTTTTGTGGCTCAAGGGCCTTGCGAAAAAAGGCAGTGGGTAGATTTGGCTGCCCTTGGGGTAGGCCCTTTTTTTGTCCTGTGTGTCCATTTCTCCTTCTGATCTCTTTCCTTTTCAGCTTTCTAAACACAAACCCAGGACAGACCCCAGTGTCTTTCGGTGGTGGATAGTGTGACTGTGTGGAGGCCTAGACCAGGGTTTTGTTTCGTGTTGTTTTTTTTTCCTGTGGGGATGGGAGGAGGGACGGATGAACCTCTTGTTTGTAGGAGTGGAGAGAAAAGCAACAATGATTTACACTGCTCTACTAAAAGAATTCAGAGTTTAGTCATATAGACTCTGATGCTGCTTCTGTGGTTATCTTTTTTTTTTTTTTAATTACAAGAAATTCAGATGCTATAATTTCGCTAATGGAAATAACCGTGATGATACGTGTGTGAATGAGCACATTGCATCTGTGATTTTGTATTCCTTTAAGAAAATGCAGATCCAATTGTGAAAAGACAACAGGGCTTGACTGTGGTATTATTGGGCTCTGGCTGCCTTTCAGTTTGGTCGAAGTCCTTTTCTAATGAGAACAAAGCTGAATTGGGGGTAATCACTCATTGTCTACGTGTGCTAGTTAGCAAACCACCTCTGGTAATTTAGAGGATGCAAAACATCCCTCTCTGCTACATAGCCTCATAATTACTGATCTTTTGAACCTCCAGTTTTGGAATAAATTGTCTTATGCACTTGAATTCTCATATTATTTTACTTGAGGGCAAAGAAGTTAATGTATAACCTCTTTGACTAGTACTTCAGACCCTTGGAAAACTTGCCTTTGATATTTAATGGACATAGAAACAAAGTGCATTTTAATGGTGTAGGTCCTTTTCTACTATTTTCATAAAATAGGTTGAGTTATTCTTTTACTAACGTATCTGTTTACTTGAATGAGTTCTTTTCATTTGGATGAGATCGTGTGTCACATGGGAGGAAACTTAATAAAAATCTGATTTGCATACTGACCTGCTTCAGTCTTTATTGAGAATACATTTGGAGGTCATTTTGGTCCCCATCAGCATCTGTCATCAGGGTTTTGACTTAGACACTCTCTCTCCACTTCACAATCAGGAAATGATGAGTTGTGAGGACCCTGGGTGGGGTAGGCAAGATTTGCTCACGCTTGGCATGTGCTGGTGAGCTTGGAAGGCCTGTGATCTCAATCACACCATGAGGAATGGCCAGAGGGATGCCCCTGCTGTTGGCTGCCGTGCTGGTACGTCGGGCCAGGCAGGGATGGGCTGCATTGCCTCCCCACATCCAGCCAATGTAGGTTGTGCCTACTTAGCCTGCTCGCTCTCACACAGCGCTTACTGTTAAAACCTTTCCCTTCACTGCGGTAAAATAGCACATTTCTTCCTTCACCAAAGATTGTGATTGTCATTAAAAATGAAATGCTTGACATAGATCCATGCAAACACTTGTACACAGTGTTTATAGCAACATTACTCACGATAGTCAAAAAAGTGGAAACAAACCAAATGTCCATCAACTAACGAATGCATAAATGAAAAGGTGTTCATTCATACAGGGAAATATTATTTGCCCATTAAAAGAAATAATGTACTGATAGATTGCTACAGCATGGATAAACCTTGATAACATTATGCTGAGTGAGAGAAGCCAGTTACAAAGACCACATATTGTATGAAATGTCCATAATAGGCAAATCTATGCAGGTAGGAAGTTGATTAGTGATTATTAGGGTCTAGGGAGACAGAATAGGGAGTGACAGCCACTGGGGATGTTTTGGGGATGATAAAAACATTCTAAAATTAGATAGTGGTAATGGTTGCACAATTCTTTGAATATACTAAAAACCATTGAACTTTAAAAGGCTGAATTATTTGGTATCTGACTTATAACTCAAAGCTGTTAGAAAATTGATGCGTTTGACAAATTGGAAAATTATGTCTTAATGTAACTTTGTCATCACTGAAAACTAGTTTCTTCAGAGTTATACAGTTTGTATAGCTTTAATAAAAATCTAATAACTTTAATAATTTGTAATTTATTTACTTATTTGGCTGATTGGTGTAGGCTTTGCCACTGAGAGAAAAATATTATCTGAAAAAAGCTAAGGCTTGTTCCGTGGATGACAGATCGAGTTTATTATTATGTATATTGTGATTTCAGTTATTTCTAAATATTATCAGGTCCTGTTTTATCAAATGAGTACTTTGTGGTTGCAAAGCACTCAGATGAAAAAAATAGATATTTGGTCTGAGATCTACATTCTCCCCGTGTAACAACAAACGTCTTTAACTCTGAAAACTTCTGAATGCCTGGCATCATGGTCAAAATATGGCCAACAAGGTTTGTGGTTGGTACTAATTTGGCCTTTTGGGAGTCTAAGAGTTGGTGTCATAAAATGGGCAGTTCATGTGATACCCTACCCATGAAGGCTCCCGGACTTAATGAGTAAGAAGAAAAAGAACAAAAACAGTTCAGTTGCCTCCTATCCTGGTCTTCCTTTTTTATGACAGCTGAAGATAAAATGTCCTTTAACCCAAATATTATCATCTGGTATATCTGCCTTCGGAAAGACAAAACAAAGATCAGGTGGCCCACGTATCTGAAGCATTTCTCAGCCGAAATACAAAAGGACATTGTGGTTTAAAATAAACAGAACCGTGGCTCTTGGAATGGGAAGAATGCTCTCTGGGTCCACTAAGGGGATTATTATCGCAGAAGCAGCAGTTGTTTGTGGCAGGAGAAATTATTCAGAAGATTGCTATTTCTGCAATTCTGGGACGCTCCAGCTGCATACATGGGAACTGATAATACTCCAGTCACTGGCCCATCTGTTTCTAAAAAAGGCCAAAGAAAATGTAAAAATGGCAGTCAGAGAAGAGGCAGTTGTTTGGTGTGGGCTGAGACACGCAATCAACAGTTGCTTGTGGTTTCTCTCCCTCATTCTCTAAGCAATGGCAGTGGAATCAGAGCTCTGTCAGTTTGTTTTACACCATGATTTCTTTAGTCAAAAACATTTCGCAACTTTCAGTTCAGTTTGGTGAATTAATGATGAAGATGAGCATTAAGAAAATGATTGTATCCTGAAAAGAAGCTGGATGGACTTGAGCTTTTAACCTCAGAGGTATAGAAAGCAAAAATATTTGGGAGGCTGGGAGGGGATTGTGGTTGTAAAGTGTAGTTGAAAAAGCCTGGGTTTTAAAGCTAGGAACACCTGGGTTCCTGTTCCGGCTCTACCTCTTACTAGTTGTGTGGTTCATAGCCAAGAAATTTAACCTCTCTGTATGGACATTGAGGGTCCTCGTTTAAAATACAAATTTGATCAAATTAAATGGGATAATATGTACAATGCTCCAGGCTTTTTGAGTAAGCGCTCAATAAATGGCTTTGAGATTTAGCTTCAAGAAAGAAAAGATCGCTCCTAGAAATGTTATACCTTTCACATTGACCAGACGGCATACTCAGGCAGTAGAGTCCTTGGGAGCAATCCTAGGAACAGAATCCAGTAGAAGTCCCCAGGTGAGCTCCAACTTTTCTGTTACTAAACCTGTGTTATCCTTTTCTCAGAAATTATTAACTCCTAGGTGAAATTCAGAATGTTCTGGAAATTCTATGATCATTCAGAGATAAGTTCCCCCAAACTCTTAACAGTTAGAAAATAAGTTGTGTGCACTTGAGTCAATTGAAAATGAATTGACCGACATTGTCCATTATGTCAACATTGTCCCCAAATTTTAATATTAGATTTTAAAGATTAACTCATAGGACGTAAGCTCGGACTTGAGGGATGTTTCTGCTTTGTGGACTATAGTGTATGCCTAATGTCTAATAATACAAGCCTCAGTATTATCATCTGTAAAATGAGTTAAATGGGAATTCACCTTGTTGTGAGCACTGAGTGAGCAAAAGGCTGGCAAAGCCACGCATTGTGTAGTCAGTGAATGATAGTTGTCTTGGAGCAGAGCGCTGAAGGATGCCACATGTTTGTTCCCCTAACTTTTAAACTTTTGACACTTCACCTATCAAATTGGGATGAATATTGTTCAGAGCTCTCTGTCTTTCTGGGTGATTGCTTTATCAGAAGTTGGGAGGAAGTTATCCACCCCCAGCATGGTACTTAGCTTGGGAAAAGAGGAGACATGCCTACTGTCTTTCTTGACTCGTCTCTCATATGCGGGTCATTAAATGATTAAAACTTAGAAGCTGCTTGTGATTGGTGTATTCATATCTGGACAAAAAGTTCTTTGTTAACCTGAAAGCATATGGAAGACAATCATTTCTTAATGCTTTCATCAGTTTCAATCCAGGCACTCTGCACCATCCAAAACAAGTTTCTTCTTAAACCCTCAACACTCAAATTCTTTTTTTTTACTGGAGTTGGGCCTGGAGATCTATGGACTTTTCGATGTGTCCATTGAAATATTAACAAGGTTTCAAGAGGAGTCAGGAATTGGAAATTAGAATATTACCAAAGCCTTACTCTCAAGTCTCATTTTCTGGACTGTTCAGCCATTGCTATCTTATGAAAGCAAAAATTGATGATTGTAGTGAAATGGAATAAAATATTCATTTTATTCTGAAAATTTATATTGAGCCCCTAATTGGTACAAAGTACTATGCTAGGCACTAGTGGATGAGGGAGATACAAATGATAATTTTCCACGGGCCGTACTCTCAAGGAGCCTTTTGCTTTGTCATGGGGAGAGGACAGGTATATAAATAATGAATCCAAGGTAGAAAGGAGAAGGTCATTTCTGGTGCAGGAAAACTGAAAGGGGCTTGATGGAGAAGTGGCACGTGAGCTGCATCTTGAATGACAGGTAGGGTGTGGAGATGGTAAGATTTTCTAGTCAAAGGAACCATCTCCTGTAGTTGAGCAGGCATCTGATAGAGGGGCCTGGAGCTTGGCAGATCATTCCCTGGCTTGTGCGATTTTGCAATAACGTATGCTCCATGAACATTTACACACACACACATATATACATATATACACACACATGCATACACATAGAGACATACACATATGAATGTTATGTCTATGAACTTTACTGTGGCTCTAATTATTTTTTGACCAAAATGCATGAAGCCAGTAGTCCTACATTTATTATATGTATATTTTTGGCCAAAGACAGCAGACATGTTTTTAATTTAATTGCCATTTATTATGAAAAGCCTGGACTGGTTCATGAATTATGAATTCATCATAAGGATGAAAATTAAATGAGATGTTCTATTTCAATCAAAACATTTGAGAACTTCCCAAAAGAGATAGACTTACTTCCTGGCATGTAGTACAGTCTTGGGGAGATAAAGGTGGATCATACTTGTTTCTTATGAACTCGTTCTTACCCCAGAGTCTCTGACAACCAAAAACCTTGCAGAAATGAACATCTACAATTGCTCGGTCTTGTTGCTCACTGATCTTCAGTGTCATGTTCTCGTTTAGACTGCCGGCTGTATAATTGGCTACCCTCATCGTGGGGTGAAGAAAGGTTAGAGGGTTTGGGCTATTCATGTGGGGTGAAGGGGAGAGAATTAGATAAATGCAAATGTATATTTTCACTAAAGGATTGCTGGGTTCTAAATAGTAAGAAAATATGGATTAAAGTTGTAAGGGTGCCTGGTCTTTTACTATTAATACTACATGTCCCAAGGTGCCTTGAATAATGAGCTATCACTTAAAATTCCAAGAATAGAAAACCACAGGGGTTTGAATTCGCTCAGAGATCATAACAAAATGATAAGAACTTTGTTTAGAAGAATCAGAAGATTTACATTTTCTAAAGCGAAATGTCTACGGTTTAGTTTTGAGATTTGAAACGTGAACGTGTAACCTAAGCCACCTTCCTTCTGCCCCTACTTGCCCTTATTCTCTCTCCCTGTGGCTCTTCTCCTGGGCTTAGAAATGTCCTTTTGTATTAGAAAACCTCCCAAGGTCTCCATAATGATAATAATACTGATGAGAACAGCCAAATAAATAATAAACACAATTTTAGTGCTAAAGTTTACCCAGTGCCAGTGGCCTATATGCACAATCTCATGTAATCCTTGCAACAACTTTATGAGAGAGGAACTATTTGAAACCCCAATTTAAAATGAGGACACTGAAGCTAGAAGGTGATAAAAAAAAAACCTACCTAAAGCCACCCAACTGGTAGATAGCACAACTAGTATTTTCCCCAAGCCCTAGCTGATTCTCCGTTGCCTCTCAAAGTTAACTCTTTGGTGAAGTAATTCCACAGTCTTCATATCTTATACAACATTTGCTCTCACATGTGCTCTCATGGCTTTGTCTCCTCACCATAGGCGCATCACAATTAATTAGTTTTTGCTTGTGTTTTTTCTAAATTGAAAAAATAGTTAAGTTTTTAATGAAAGATTAGAAATATAGGAAAGGAAGATAATAAGAATAAAGGGATCATCACCTATAATCCCATATTCTAGAAAAGAAAAACCGATGTTAATCAAAAGACTGATTACTGTATGATTCCTTTTGTATGATGTTCTAGAATAAGCATAATTATGATAAAGGAAAGAAAACAGATCTTTGATGGCCAGGGGCTGGGATGGGGTTAGGGATGGACTACAACAGGACACAGAGGAACTTTCTGGAGTGATGGGAGTGGTCTACACCTGGATCGGGGTGGTGGTTATATGATTGTATGCATTTGTTGAAATTCATAGAGCTGTATAGAAAAATAGTGAATTTTACTGTACATAAATTATTCCTCAGGAAACATGACTGAACATGTAAGGCAATAGTAAAACCTTGTTGTATATCCTTCCACACATTTTCCTATGCATACTCATTATAAAAATACAGTTTTAAAAATAGATTATACTCTAAATGTCATGTAACCTATTTTTTCACTCAAAAATATATCAAAAGCATTCTTTATAATCAATAACAATTCATCTGTCATGAACAGTGAGCATGATTATTTGAATACACTTATTAATTATGTAAGTTAGCTTTTGTCTGAATTTTCTTATAGCACATCTTGTTTTTAAGCTTTACTGTGCATGTTTACTACGAAAAAAAGAAATTCTCTCAGAACACAGTTGCTTTGACTGAAAAATAGTGAAACTGGTAAATTGCTTAGATAACTTCTTTGGGAACATTCTGTCTATTGTTAGACTTCTAGTTATTAGGTACCTGAAGACTCTACTTTTCAGTACATTTTCCTTGACCTTGCATTGGAGGTATAGTAAGGCAGGCCCAACCTGTGCGGAATGAGCAAAATGATGAGCTATTTTTACCTTAATGCTCCATTTGGGCGTGAGGCTGTTAGTTCTTCATAACCTGACTTTTTAAGAATGAACTTCTGTTTTCCATGTTTTGCTAGTGGAAATATTTACTCTATAAACTTATTTGGGGGGGAGTATGAATGTTCTTTCTTTTAAAAAGTACAATAAATATTTTCCTTCTCAAAGTAGATGGCTGAGAAGAAAGTCAATTGTTTTCCTCATAAATTCAAGTAGACCTCTGTTTCAAAAATGACATCAGCTAGATCACTTCGCAGGCTAATGACATTTTTCCTGCCAGACAGAACACTTGATTTACCATTGTCGTGAGTCGGTGTGCCATCTTGTTTTCTATTCACGCTGCATGCTTGAAGTATCGTGACACTTAACGTTTCCCATAATGAAAAATAAGAAAAATTTGACAAGGCTCATTGTTTGCCGTTATGTAGAGAAAGATCTCTCCACAGACATTAGGAGAGCTTCTTCATGGGTCTTGCTGAGTGTGCGCAGCCTTCCCTGTTCCCGCCCAAAGTTAACACACTTTTCGCCTCTCTCTTGAGGATTTTTTTAAAGTACTTGTTAGTTTCATGAAAGCCTGTCTGCCTAGAAGAGTAGGATTAGAACAAGAAGCCACCATCTTTATAGGATCCCCCAACTTTTGGAAAGCATTTTAGACTCAGTGGGTTTGATTAGCTACTGTGTTTTTATCTTTCTGTGTCTATTACATTCCTTTAATGTATTCCTTCTATCCTCTGATCTAGTGGTAGCTTTGTAGAAAGGATCTGGCCTCCGATTTCTTTTTAGGTAAGCCCATAGATATATCTTTTTAAATTAGATAATCGGTAAGTCCCTGTTGACCACTTGCTATAGACTGGGCAAGATGCAGTGGGCAGAGTAAGGAAATATACCAGGATCTTGCCTTGTAGAAACTTGTCATTGTTCATTTGAATTTGTCACCTGGGTTTCTCTCTTGAATTATATGTAATTTTCCACTTGCTCTGATCATTACCTTAAAACAAACCTAAAATAGTACCATGTTCACTGCTTGGGATGCTCTGTTTCATGATTGCTCAACAGTTATATCCCATCAGTAGGCTCCCAGGAATGGCCCGAATCGGACATCTGTGGACTGACAGGTTCCATCCAGAGGGTGGAACCACTCAGAAAATAGAGAGTATCTTTTGCTGTTGTTGCTTGTTTCAGCAGCCATGGAAGAATAATTTACTCTCCAAAGCTTCATTAGCTAAATATACTTAAGGCTTGCTGCTTTAGTTTGATGTGAGTCTTTTTTTTTTTTTTAATCTTGATACATCTTAGATCTCCTCTTGAATTATCTTTCCTTTTAGATGATGTTGGGCTTTAAAATCGACCCTGTGATCTCCATGATCTATGGATGGTGGTCCATGAGGCAAAATTAGTCACCCACGTCTGTCCTTTTGAATCCCCCTGTACACCACTGTCCACCTCACCACCTTCTCATTCATGCCGAGACTTAGAAAGGGCTAATGATCTGCTTTAACAGCTGTGTGCTTTGATGGCCAGCCTTTCAAACTGTTGCCCTTTTTAGGTTTAAATTTGTCTGGAGAAGAAAGTGGAGACCTTGAATATTAAACTTCTGTTGCCATTTATGTGAGTTGATGGTGATTTGTGCAGAATTATTTGGTCTTAGGTGGAATCACAGCCCAGAGTTTGGAATGAAGTCATCATAGCACTTGTGCCAGACCAAAAACAACCCACATAACTGATCTTTTCCCCGGAGCTGGAGACACAAATAGAACTGTTTCAGAGCATTGCAGTGAGGGATTTCAGAGTGGTTTGGCTGTGGTCATTGTCCCTTCTGCTTTTAGGATGAGATGCACTGTGGCAAGGCTACCTCCACATTAGTAACCAGGAGGCAGGCAGAGGCCCCTTCTAGGTCACGAGCCCCAGACATTTAAGCAGCAGGAAAAAGAAGGTCTATGTTGGCTTAATCTAGCCGTTGCCCTTACTTACATGGACCTCAAGATTTATTCTTCTTCACTTTGGCTTTGATTTAAATTCTTTCTTGCTGTGCCTAGGGACTTTCTGAGTTTCCCCTTCAGGCGTCTCCTGTGGTTTTGCACCAAGTGTCCTCGGGACTGTGGTGGTGCCCCTGCTCCCTCTGGTGGAAGGTGTGGTCCACAGGGCTGGAGAGCACCTCACTTCGGTGACCCAGAAGATCCCGGCAAGGAAACGCACTCAGGTTGCTCAGTTCTTCACTTTAAAGTCATACCAGTCAGTCATTCCACCAGCAACTGGTATTTCTTGACCGATCAAGGCTGGAGAGTCAGCAGGGAGCCAAGCCAAGTCCCTGATTCATGGACCTTTAATTTATCGGTGCACTAAAATTTTGTATCTGTAGCGTATTGAGAAACAGAAATGAAGACAAGTTCCTTTCTACCCATTTAGGGGGGAAAAAAGGAAGAAAATAAGAAAGTTTCACTTAACTGGTGGGGTGGGGGGGTTATACCTAACCCACCAATGTCTCCTTTTTGTATTAGGGAATTTTGAAAAGATAGTGTCTTAAGTCTCTTCAGGCTGTTATAACAAAATACCATAGACTGGGCGGTGGCAGAGGGGGAGGAGGGGGAGACTTATGAATAACAAACATCTGTTGCTTGCGGTCCTGGGGGCTGGGAAGTCCAAGATCATGGTGCATGACTGGGGAGGGCTTTGCTCCTCCTTGAGGGCCGTCTTCTTATTGTAACCTCACATGCCAGAAGGGGTGAGGGAGCTCTTTGGTGTCTCCCTCCATAACGGCACTAATCTTCATCATGAGGGCTCCACACTCCTGACCTAATCACCTCCCAAAGGCCCCGCCTCCTAATTCATCACCTCGGGGGTTAGGAGTTCAACATATATGAATTTTGAGGGGACACAAACATTCAGACTGCACCCAATAGTTATAAACTTAGGTTATTTTTCAAGAGGCATAAAAAATAAATGGATCTCCTGAGAGGAGGTCCATGTGCAGTCAGCACCCACAGTCAGCGTCGTCCTGGAAGAGAAGTGGTTGAGGTAGAGCTGTCAAAGGTCCACCCTTTGTGTCTTGTGAGTTTCTGAGTTGCCCTTATCTCTGCATTTTGTTCATTGACCCCACCACCCAAGTGAAGCACAGAGGGAGTGGAAACAAAAAGCTACTTTAAACTAGGTGTCCATCATAAACCATACAAAACAGCTTGGGGCTTCCCTGGTGGCACAGTGGTTGAGAGTCTGCCTGCCAATGCAGGGGACACGGGTTCAAGCCCTGGTCTGGGAAGATCCCACATGCTGTGGAGCAACTAGGCCTGTGAGCCACAACTACTGAGCCTGCGCGTCTGGAGCCTGTGCTCTGCAACAAGAGAGGCCGCGATAGAGGCCCGCGCACCGCGATGAACAGTGGCCCCCGCTCGCCGCAACTAGAGAAAGCCCTCACACAGAAACGAAGACCCAACACACCCAAAAATAAATAAATCAATCAATAAATTAAAAAAAAAAAACCAGCTTGGAAAGAGATACTGAAGAAAATAAAGCTTTCTTACTATTATTACTTTGTTAGTGGAAAGCTGAAAGTTGGAGCAACATATTTTGCCTCCACATTCCTGGTAAAGGTTCAAAATATGCAAGCAAAGAGTTGAGAAGCGGGTATGAGCTGTCTTACTGCCAATTTTATGTTAACAAAAGGCCCATCATCGGTTCTAATTTTTATGGTTTCTGAGCATCCATACAGAGAATCAAGAAAGAAAATCACTCCTTCACCCCACTGCCAAGATGCCAGCGATGCCTTAGATTCTGTAAGGGACACAGTGACCAGAAAGTCAGGACCAGTGGATTCTACCATTAGCCAGTGAACAAAGTGAAGTTCCAGATTGTTCTAGGAACAAGAGCAGAAGAACAGAGGAACTGCAGTGAGATCCCTGTTACACGTACTCTTTGGGATCCTTCTGTTTCGTGGATGCTCTGAAGAAAACTATTTGCACATACTATTTGAGAAGCAGTTTTTGCTTAGACCAAATAACAACGTGGTAGTTCTATTTCTAATTTTTTTGCGGAACCTCCATACTGTTTTCTAAAGTGGGCACACCAGTTTACATTTCTACCAACAGTGGACAAGGGTTCTCTTTTCTCCACCTCCTTGCCAACACTTATCTCTTGCCTTTTTGATCATAGCCATCCTGATTAGTGTGAGGTGATATCTCATTGTGGTTTTGATTTGCTTTTTTCCCTGATGACTAGTGACGTTGAGCACCTTTTCAGGTACCTGTTGGCCATTTGCGTGGCTTCTTTGGAAAAATGTCTATTCAGGCCCTTTGTCCATTTTTTAATCAGGTTATTTGCTTTTCTGCTCTTCAGTATATGAGTTCCTTATATACTTTGGATATTAACCCACTATCAGATATGTGGCTTACAAATACTTTCTCCCATTCCGTAGGTTGCCTTTTCATTTTGTTTGATGGTTTTCTTTGCTGTACAGAAGTAAGCTGACTTTAACTTGCAAGCCTTAGTTTGTTTAGTAACTATGTAAGGTGATGGGTTAATTAAATTAATTGTGGTAATCATTTCACAATGTAGATGTATATTAAATCATCATATTTTACACCTTTAAAAAATCATGTTGTACAACCTAAATATATACAGTCTTAATTTGTCAATCACATCTCAGTAAAGCTGGAGGGGAAATAAACAACAATAACAACAATAACAAATAACAATAACAATAACCTCGCCAAGCTTAGACTCAGAGATTCTGCCCAGCTAAATAGTGGGTGAAGAGCAAGTGTGGAAGAAGCCAAGAAGTGAGAAAACAGCTTGAGGAGATGTTACCCAAGAGGAGAGGAACCACTAAAATCTCTCTCTGTCTCTGTCTGTCTCTGTCTCTCTTTTAAATTGTGGTAAAATACACATAACATAAAATCTATCATCCTGACCAATTTTAGGTGTACAGTTTAGTAAATGAATCTCTTTTAAAGAGGAATTATACTGCTAAGAGAATAAAAAAATTTCTTCTTCCCCCTCATAAGTTTCAACTGATATCTCTAATCCCAAGTAGCCATGGGTCTGAAGCAAATACAAAAATCTAGGTTTAAAGTGACGAACTGGAAATAGATCGCCTCTAAAAATTCATGGGCATAATAAATACCTTGGATGTGTAGTTGATGTCTGATCATCTCCTTCCCCTTCTAGGCAGTGAGGATTTTGACAGTAACTCACATCCTTTGCAGTACTTAGTCCAGAGCCTTACTCTAAGATGCTTAAAGATCATTTGTTGCTGGAGTGTTACATTCTTTTGGTAAATAACTTTTTGTCCATTCAGTGCCACTGCTCTGGAATTTTACTGCTTTGTGCCTTTATTATGGATGGGGTGATGGGGGAAGAAAGGTAATAGACTGACAGCACCACAGTTGCAGCCCTTCCTCCAGGGAACTTGTCACAGCCCTGCAAAGCCACTGACTGGCAGAAGTGACAGCGCAGCAGATAGGAGGACCTTAAACCAGAGGGGGCCAGGTCAGCTGGCACATATTTTCAAGTGATTCCAAAACCTTTCATCTGCATCAAACCATTAGACAACTAGACTCGTTTTAGGCTTCGAGTTATTTAAATGTATCGACTCAGGGAGAGTAAAGCTTCTTGTTTTCCCTCTGGGTTAGTCTGCTCATTTCAAAGAGCAAGTCCAATCAATCAAGATATTATTCAAGAAGGTGCCGGGGAAGCTGACCCCAGAAAAGTCTGCCAAAGAATGTGGCACTTTGCATCACTTCTGCTCTCAATACATTCCGAAAAGTGTGGTGAAATTCTTCATTCGAGGTCTTGTCATGTGTTTCCTGGCCTTTGGAGAAAGGTACCACTGTGTTTTGGGAAAGGGGCCAAAAAGCAGATGAAAATCTAGTATTATGACTGGAACTTTTTTAACAATGTAAAATTTCATAGAAAAAAATGTTTATAAAAATATGCCTCTTTATGAATATAGAAGGTTACATTTTCTGTTTTTGGTGAGTTCAAGTCGGCACTCCCTGTAAAATGAATTCTCTGTTTTCTGCCTCAAATCCTTTTGAGAATGAGTGTAGAATACATAAATTACATGTTTCTCTTTGCAAATTGGCCTTCAATATTTCATGTGCCAAGAAAATGTTACAAAATTAGGGCAGCATTAATATCTTTATGCTAATAATGCTCTCGAAACACAGTTTTGTGTATTTCACTTCATCTGCATAAACTGTTTGGTGGCTGGCAAAACTGGGAGTAGACTAATATGCTACAGACAAAACCCAAGATGCATTTAGTGCTCAGATGTAAATTATTCCCATTTTGGCATCCTTGCCACTACGAGGGATCTTCACACCATGTTATAGGAAACCTGAATTACAAACGTGATGTCCTGCCTTCGGGTCAGTTACACTGTTTTTGATGAACAGAGCCTTCCTCTACCCATGGCATTCTGCTCAGGGACACAAAGCGCCTGTACCTTCCACCTCTTCCCCACCCCGCCTCCCTCAGTCCCCCAACCCAGACCATCTACTTGTCATGGCAAAGGTCTTATTGGCTGTTTTGCTTTGAAACCAACCACAAAAGGATTGCAAACGTTTTGGTGACCATCCAGAAATTGCTCTCCATGGATTATAGACTTCAGGGATAATGAAAAGTACTGATTTCCTCAGAAACTTTGTCCGGCTATACTGAGGGAAAACCAATTTTAAATGGGCAAAAACCACCTAAATCCTGGTAAATTTCATGCCAGTTATAAATGTATGAGATTTCTCAGCTTTTAGTTTATAGTCAGAACAGAAATGGATACAGTGACCTATGAAGGTCAAGTAATCGTACATCTTTTATCATCACAAGGAACTACTTGACGTCTAAAATTTGGAGGGGGTAGGAAAAAGAATGACAGATTTTTTAGTACACAAAATACTGTAAATAGGCATCTCAAGCAGTCATTTGCTCCACATCTGCAATATCATCGGGACTACTTAGGCTAAGAGTGATTAATAGCAGTGATTGTAAGAAGGTTTGTTTTTTTTTTTTTTAATTTCTATTTATTTATTTATTTATGGCTGTGTTGGGTCTTCGTTTCTGTGCGAGGGCTTTCTCCAGTTGTGGCAAGCGGGGGCCACTCTTCATCGCGGTGCGCGGGCCTCTCACTATCGCGGCCTCTCTTGTTGCGGAGCACAGGCTCCAGACGCGCAGGCTCAGTAATTGTGGCTAACGGGCCCAGTTGCTCTGCGGCATGTTCCCAGACCAGGGCTCGAACCCGTGTGCCCTGCATTGGCAGGCAGACTCTCAACCACTGCGCCACCAGAGAAGCCCAAGAAGGTATTTTTTAAAGTGCATTATCATCTGTTATTTTCAATTTTGGTTTCATGAGGTTCCACTGCCAATACGACTTTGTCAGAGTTTTCCAGCTGAGTCTTCCTTTTTCTGAGGTTTCTTTGTATCCTAGTGTCTAGGTACTTGAAACTAAAAATAACTTGTTAAATCTTTGTACTCTCAGAGGACATTAATCTTATTTCTTAAGCATTTGTTCTTCAGCTGTGTCTGTGTTGGAGAGGAGTCCTGCTTTTTGTTCAGCTGTTTTTCTAGCCCTGATGGGTAGATGAAAAACCTAAATGAGCCCAAAGGAGTCTCATGTAATTAACAATTATACCTATTAAATGTCTCAGAAAAGACCACTGCCTTTGCTGGGGAAGCTTTTCTCAGGCTTAGGGAGAAGTTGTCACTGGGCCAGATCCATTCTGTATCTTATCAGCGCCTCATTTACAGCCCTTATGGCTTTCAAAAGTGAGGAGTAGGCCTTCCAAGGGGAAGCTGAGCTCTTGAGTCAAGGGTGATGGCAAGGGCTGGGCTTGAAAGAGAAGACTGACAGACAGGCAGAGGTGGAGCCATAGCATAAAGAAACAGTGACAGAAAAAGTGGAGGAAGACAGCTGTGTCAGGGGTGGATGGAGTGAATCACAGCACACACCAATAGTAAGTTCACAATAAATGTGTGATTGATTGGATCAGATAAAAGGCAGGGAAGGGGGGATTATGTTACTGATTGTTTCTAAAGAAGATTAACTTTTTCTTTCATTTCCTTTCTGCTTATCACCTAAAATTCAATAGCTACACTGACTTAGATATGTGGCTATTAGTTCCTATTTACATCTTGTATTCTTTTCATTCTTCTTATAATGTGTTCCTTGGTTTTTTTTTAAAATAACTGCTTTATCATTTCAATAAAATATTTGGGGAAACTATTGTACACATTTCATTATGTTACAATACTTGTTAGTGATTTCTAAGGAGATGATGAATTAAAAATAAAACAAAACCAAATATGTACAGGCAGGAAGCTGTAGATCCTAATTTTTAGAAACTAGATGGATCTGTCATTTTACAGTTGAGTCGATTATATGCCTTCAGAAATGTTTGAGTTCATAAAGGTACATATTGTCCTATTTTCTTCTAAGTGGCGTTCATTTGGGGGTAGATTCAGGATGTTGGTGTGTTTTGTGGATGTAACTAGTAATTTGGTCTTGAGAATGTGTTAGAAAGTACTCTGGACTGCAGTCAGAGACAGGAGTTCAGATTCTCCTAGAGTGATGCGTAAAGAGAAACACCACAAAAATTACGCCATCCCCCTGCTTAAAGCCTTTCAGTGACTTTCTTAATAAAATCCAGTTTCTTCAGAAGCCTCCTGTGAGCTCTGGTCCCGCTCTCTGAGTCTTTTCCTATGTCACTTTCTCCCCTTTGGCTGGGCCCCAGTCGCTCACACATTCTTTCCAAGTTCCTAGAAAACGCAAGCTCCTTCCTGCCTCAGGGCTTCTGTTCCTGATGTTCCTTCCCCTGAAATTCTCTGCCCCATCTCCTTGCCCAGCTGGCTCCCTTAAAAACCAGCTCCTTGGAGAGGTCTTCTCTGACCACCCATCTCAATCAGGCCTCCTGCCTGTTCTCCCAAAGCATGCGAGTGATTTTCTTTGTAACACATGGCAACACCTCTGAATATTTTATATATGTAGACTTTACTGTCTCCCCTTCTGGTATATAAGCCAGTTACCTTATCTTGTTGAACGATGAACCCCCCCGGTGCCTGGCCCTACTCCTGGCTTATGTAGGTGCTCAGTAAAAAGGTTTGGGTAAAGGGAAGCTTGAGTTCTGAACTAAAGCACTAAACTTGCGAATCTGTACAAGTGAAAGGAATCTGCAAATAAGAAAACCCGGAGACTTGACAACTGAAGTTTAGTGCTCATTTGAAGCATATAGAATGAAAAGGAGCCATTGAAAAACAGAAAGGCAAAAGAAAAAAAAAAGAAAAGGCAAAAAAAAAACTTTCATATTTAAAGCAAGTCAAGAATAGCAAAAGTTTAAACTATCAAAATCTTACGATGACAGAGCACAAACAAAAATCAATGTATTTTAGTGCCTTTAAAAAATATATATTTAGAAAGAAATATAAAATGTTCAAATCACCTTCAAATTATGAGAAGAACATGAAAACATTGGACAAATGCTAAGATATCACTTCATGGGCAGTTTTAAGAGAAGGAAAATGGGAAGAAGAGTAAGAAGGTAAATAGGAAAAGGGGGATGGGAAGAAGAAAAACAAAGGAAGGAGAGAAATACTCTGAAGACTCTGGTCACTTGGGGGTTGGAGAGCACTTTGCTTTCCCTGCCCTGTGAAGTACTAATCAGTTGAGTAACCAGGGCTGAGGGCTCTCGACCTGCCCCGCTGGAGGGAATCTGCCTTCAGAGCTGCAGAGCTTCTATCCAGAGCGATAGCCAATGATAGCCGTGGACCAGGTGAAATCAAGCCAGCCATCAGACTCGGCCAAGAGGACGGAAGTTCCAACAGTGTTTCGTGAAATGGAAAATGGCATCACCCACAGGGAACTGTCTTGCTTTTGTTAGAATGGTTGGTAGCAGTGCCCCAGACCCTGGGGTTGATCTGGCAACCATGACGATGGAGTTTGGGAATGGGTGAAAATTGCTTTGTTAAGCCTAATGCAGGTTCTAACCTTGGTGGAGGAAGTGATATTTAATGTCACATAAAACCAAAATGAATTATCCTCTAGAGAATCATCTGGTTGGCATTTCTTTCCTATTTTTCTTCCTTCCTAGGCCAGCTCAAGTCTATTAAAATTCTGTTAGCTAAATGTCAATGGGTTCAGCATGCCTCCTCTCTGTGGCACATGTTGAAATTTTCCTATAAAATACTATTTTAATGTATTAAACAGAATTTTATTAATGTCAGCCCCATAGATTTCCATACAACCCAGTACCCTGTCTGGAGTTACATTTACCGGCGTCGGTTTATTTTTATTATTCTCAATTCATGATGACAAAATACTTAGTGGGAACAAGAAAAGGGAAAGTAGCTTTGCTGCTTGAGCTAAATTACTGGAGGACTAAGATTTGCATTTAGCATTCTGGCTGTTGGGCTTAATTAGGCCAATAGTTTTCTAAAAGAATTGAAGCTAGAGTTTTCTCTTGGTTGTCTAAAAAGAATTAGCCAGGCTTGGCTGTGCCAGGCTGGAAAATTTACCGGTTTATTAAGAAGGGGCATTTTGCAGGCACGACACTAAAAGATTTTGAGCTGCGCTGGCACTTTGGTTTCCCCAATGAGGAATTTTTGACGTTAATCCTGTGTTTGCTCTGAGGAGCTTCCGGGGCCATTAGCACCCTGTGGGCTGACATTATCCAGGGGCAGTGTTAAGATCAGCTCCGTGCTTTGTGACCACCTAGAGGGGTGGGATAGGGAGGGGGGCAGGGAGATGCAAGAGGGAGGGGATATGGGGATATATGTATATGTATAGCTGATTCACTTTGTTATAAAGCAGAAACTAACACACCGTTGTAAAGCAATTATACTCCAATAAAGATGTTTATAAAAAAAAAGTGAACTCATTTTGGAAAGCTGGAAGGTTTCAGAGTAGAAGTGTCCTTATCTTTTTTAGTACCCATGTTACCGAACAAATTTCGAGTACCTGACACACAGTGAGGCCAAACCAAAACATCAGAGTTTGGAGCAGAGAAAGGTTATTGCAGGGCCATGCAAGGAGACAGATGGCTTCTGCCCAGAAAACTCCGAACTTCTCAAAGGGTTTCAGCAAAACACTTTTATTAAAGGCAAGGTGAGGGAGGGCGTGGTTAGTTGTGCAAACTTCTTAGTGGTGGAATCCTTTGTTCTTGCAGATATCTACATAGGTCAGGGCAGGATGTTCCTGTAAACCTCCAATAAAACAAATGTTATTTTCTGTTCTGCAACTTTGTATCTCTATATGAATGGACTCTTAAAGGTCAGAGTCCTGAGAACAGGCTATCCTGTATATTTCAGGCTATAGGCAACATTGTTTTACAAAAGGTGCAGAGCACAGGCAACAGAACAGATCTAATGTGGAGTCAGGTTTGTTCTCCCCTATTACACCCAGTTATTTAAAAGTAACTACCATCATCTATACCACTCTACCTTGTGAACAGCCAGGAACTGAGGCCTTAGTAGACAACCTTTAGCATTATTCAGGGTAATAATTTGACATTAATTTAAACTATAACCCGGGCTCATTAGGGTACCAGAGGCCTCCCATGACATCACTGCAGTCATGCTTTGTACTGACCCACTTCTTAGGCCACTTTTATTATCCTGAGAAGATAAAGCTTGGCTCATACACACTGTACCTTGGATGGAATCCGCCAAGGAAGTACACACCAATCTTAGAAGAAAAAGGGACACTCCAGCCCAGAAAGGGGCTTTTGAGAAGAAAGCAGTGATCCATTTCAGGAAGGAGACTGGGGAGTAGAATTCACTCTGGGATTCAGAGCCATCACCCCGAAGATGCCAGAGGTTCCTTGTCTCCATCAGGCTTCATGAGTCTCATGCCCGCCAGACCTCTCAGATGTGACCCTCAGAGTCCTTCCCTGGGAAGATGGAGTCAAATCAGCAACTGGGAAGGGAGAGAGATGAAGGGAAGAGGAAAGGAAAGAGGAAACTTTGGGTGTTCTTTCAAAGATTTTTGAGTTGTTCATAACGTGGACCTATTTACTGTATAAATAATGACTTTCTAAGAGAAAATATTTAGAAAACACAGTCATGCTTGCCTTGGTATAATTGAAAGCAGGTCTTAAATTCTTACCTGGCCATTCTAGTCTATTTCATCTGATCTTGAGTGCCCTTAAGCATCTCTCTAAATTCATGGTTTCCTGGGTGTCCCCAGCTTGCCCTCTAGTCCCATCTCCCAGGAGAGTGTTCACGGAAGAAATGGGATCAAATATCCATCGGATACAGCTGCCATCTCAGCTTGTAAAACCTCAACATACTCTTTTCTGAGAATGCTTAAGACATTTAATTTCTATACATATATACATTGTTCTATTAGTCACTTCTCCCTTCAGCCCTCCTTTCCTCCTCTTAAGCAGCTCTTTGATCTCTGGGCACTTTTGCAGAAGGCAGTGTTTTTCCTGAAAGCAAAACTTTCAGAAAAAAAATTGCTAAATCTTTGAAAGCTATTGAAACTGGTTTATTGACTGGCCTGAACTTGGTAGAGGTTCAGTAGTTTTATTTTTCTCCGTTCACTGTTGTTAATTAACCGTGCTGGGTTAAATCTCCTTTCCCCCACTAGTAGCAAGAGGGGCGGGGATCTTGCCTGTTTTGTTCATCTGTGTCATTGTCACCCAAGTGCCTAAAATAGTGCCTGGCACATAGTAGAACCTCAGGAAAGATTTATTAAATTGAACATCTTTGGTGGAACCCCAATTGTTTTCATTAATTAAAAGTAAACTCAGAACCATCTGCTTTAAAGCACCAGTCCCATATCCTTTGTAAATCTCATCTTTGCCCCTTTCTTCCAGCACTTGCCCTCTTTGGGCTTAAGGAAGTGGGGGAGGGGCAGGGCTACTCTCTGTGTCTCCTTCCCACACCTTGGAGAAGGGTGGAGGATGTGCTGGAGCTTTGGGACAGTCTCACCCCTCCCCTTGTCTCATCCTTTGTCTCTTAAGTTAGGGTGGGGAGGAGAGACAGGTGTCCCTCACATCCCTGGTCGTGGCTGCAGGCCTCTCCCTGTAGGTATGGCTGAGGGTGGTTGCCTGCCAGGTGGCAGACATCCAACCCAAAGGAGTGTTCTTCAGGGCCCCTTTTGGGGACTCTCCACTGCATGGTTCCCAGGTACGGGACATCCAGTGTTGACTCTCCTCAATACAGTCACCTAATGATATAACCTACAGCCTTTTCTTCGTGAGGTCTCTTTATCTGTAGGCTGCCCTTTTGGACAGGGTCCTGGCAAGGGGACTTAGGCCCACTTGACCAGTATGAGGCAGTGGCCCAAGTCCTACTCAGCATCCTGCTGCACGGTGAAATCTACACCCTCCATCTCGCGTTCTGAGTCCACTGCCTAGCAGGGGTGAAGTCTCTGTGCTGTAAAGCAGCTGTTGTGTGTTCTTCAGATTGGAAACTGTAGAATCACAAGATAATCCAAAAATTATTTATTCATTTTTAGTCTTATTGTTCGCTTAAAGCTCATAACATATGAGAAACAGTGGTTTATTTCATTCTTCAATGTATCTTCTGATGATAATTTATTTTTGAAGAACTTTCCTTGGATAATAACTTACTTGAAGACACCAGCGTGAAAAGGTATATAATACTTGGAAAATGTTTTTTAATCCCCATTATTCCTGCATGTGTTCGTCTGGCTTTCACTACTGCATTAAAGTTGGTATAAAACACGTTTACCGACAGCTGGATGACTTGGGATCTGGCAAAAGAGCATGGATCGACACTTTTGTTAAATTCCTCAGCAGTGCTTTGAATGTAGACTTGATGTGTGTCCTAAAAGTAAGTGTGCATTGCCTGAGGCCTTCAGTCATTAAAGGCCTGGATGCCTAGCATTAGTCATCACACTAGTGGTACCTCGAAAACAACTGAGACAGGTTTTAGATGAGCATATGTAATATTTGTCATTTCTATTAGCGCTGTAAGTAAATCAGCCTTCTAAATCAGACAACTTATAAAATCTTAAGTAATATAATTAGAGCAAAATAGAATGCAACCCTCAGATGTCTGAAGCACTTAGTTGGGTAGTAACTTTCTGGTAATGTTTTGCAGAATGGATGCCTTTGTTTGATAAATGTGTAGGTCAGGGTTTGAATGAGGAGCCTAGTAAATCAGGCTTTCTCTAGGCCCTGTAAAGATTCCAGGCAGGGTTGTTTTCACTGTTATACCTATTAGCTAATAGATCAGATTTCATGTGTAATGATGATTGTAGCATCTTAGAAATTCTAACCCTGGTCACCATACCATGCTGGAAAATGGCAGCATGTTTCCATTCATGAAAAAGTGGGAAATTATTGCAAACAAATCAAGAGAAATCTCAATTGTCTTTATTAATGGAAGGGATGCAATTGGATTATCTTTTCTTTTTCCTTACTTCTTGATTATATCAACATTGCAGCAGACTTCCATTTGGGGGTGAGGACAGTGGTCCTTTGCTCCCTGTTGGGTTTGAGAAGAAGAATTGTTTGGGGCTCTCCTGGGGGCAGCAGCTTGTACCACTTCAGTCTAGAAACTGCTGCTTAGTCGGGCAGAGGCAGACGACCTGCTGGAATCCACCTGGGCAGAGTGCAGGACACCAGGTCACCAAGTTGGACATGGGGATAGAGCTTCAAATGGTCCAACCCATCCTTCAAAATTAAAATATACATTGAGATCATCTGTGAAATCTGTGAATCCTAGATCTTTGAGTCTCTCCTTCCCTAAACTACCCTTAACAACAACAAGTAATAATAACAGTAAATAGCTTCCATTTATCCAGTGCCTGCTACGTGGCAGGCCCTGTGCTCTGCAATATTAGCTCTAATCCTTACACCACTCTCATAAGAAAGAGAAGGCTCAGTGAGTGTATGCACGGTTTGCTCAAGGTCAGACAACTCATCTAAGTAGTGAAGCTGGGATTTGAACCCCGATATGTCAAGACTCCAAAGCACAGAGTTCTCTGCGCTGCCTCTGTCCCAGGCTGGAGATGAAGGTGGGGTGAGTGTCGCCTCACGTGGTCCTGAGATTAATTCAGATGTGTTTATAGCTGCATTCTCCTCATGCTTATCACCCTCCTCCTTCATTGCTTAGTCCTTAAGTAACACAAAAAGATCTATTATATCATTACAGTTCATTTTTCTCATAATTATATTTTCAGTGGATGCGATTGACGAATTATCGAGCTTCTCCTGTCTCCGACATTCTTATGTAGTTTTGAAATGCGTTTTAGATCAAAATTTCTCTTATAAAAGGCAACATTGTTACTTTTTCAATAAGAATCTGCTCAGCCACCCAGCCCACCCCTGCAAACACAATACAGATTCACTCACAGCACAGAGAGAGAATAAACATGTTCACCACAGTGGAAGAGCTCATCTACCTTGCAGGGCACACTTAGGCAGACCTGCCCCCATTGCACAGATCCCAGGATGCTCACGCCAGTTACTCACAGGTATGACTTAGTCCAGACCAACCAGACAGATACGGGTACAAGGGACACGGCCAGGCTTCAACCTCCTCTGGAGGAGAAGGCCTTCCTCCTTTGTGCTCCCTGCTGCCTTCCACAGTGAGACCCAGTGCCTGCTGGGCGCCTGCTAAGTATGTTCTGACCACTGTTGAAATGAAAGGAGGTGGTGATCTTTGCAGGTTGTGTGAGCTACAGATTGTCTCTATTGCATTACCTCTGGTTTATTAGGCAGAACTGTGTTTCCCAAGCCCGAACCCCTCACGGACTCACCTGAGTGCTTGTTAAATACACATTCCGAGGCTCCACCCCAGAATCTCCAGGGATGGGGTTTAGGAATCATTTTTACAAAAGCTCTCCAGGTAATTCTGTTATTACTTAAGTACATTCTACTGCCTCAGAGCAATAAATGGAATTTGCAGTAAACAAGGACTTGCCAGGGCTGTAGCAGAACCACTGCGCCCACCTGTGTTTGCCAGTAGGGAGCTGTGAGGTGCGTGAGGGGAGAAGCGCTCCATCTCTTTCCCTCCAGGAGCTATTTAGAACGAAGCCATATAGCTCCTGGCCTAATGGCTCTCGTGAAAAGCAGGGACTGCAGATAACAATGGAAGAGCAAATGCAACGTCTTTTTAGTCAGGAATTGTCTTTTAAGGATAGTGCTTTAAAATTTCCATTGTTTTTAGCAAAATTGGTCGTGGTAAGTAGTGATGGGAGGATAGAAATATATCGACATTAAGAGCTGCAAGGCATTGAAATGTTGTAATTCAATCTCCACCCAAAGGAAAAGTAATTATAATAGAAAAAGGTACGTGATTGGTGCCCAGTAGCAAAAACCAAGCCAGTGATCAGTGGCGTCCTTCATATTATAAAGAGAAAGACATGGACAGGTCCCAATTTAAAGATGGGTCATGCTTCAACAAGTCAGTTGTTTGCTGATTCTTTAGAACTTAACAACGTCTTCGACCTTAGATACCAGGTCCCTTCACCCTTGCAGGGGGCACCTGTAACACAGAGGGCTGAGCAGAGGTGATTCAGTGGGGTGGGGGCGCTTGGCACACTGGGTGTGGCTGGGTCATCACTTCTCCTAGGTGCTCCCTGTGGTATGTCCACCCACTGCCTGGCACTGAAGTGTGGACCCCCGTCACTGTCCTGTGTGTTTCCTAGGCTGGTATCTCCCCATTAATTAATCCACACACCATTCACCCCCGAGTTTTAGTGACCACCCTTCCCTTGTATCTAAACGTCCAAGTCTCATGGCGTTGTCCATTTATTCTGTAACTGCTCATTTCCCAGATTCTTGTGCAGGGACAGAGCAGGCATAACAGAAAGGTGGGGACCCAACCGACTGAGCTTTGTGTCCCAGGTCTGCTACTTACTAGCTCTGTGAGCTGGGGCAAGCAACTTCAGATCTCCACGCCTCAATTTGCTTTTCTGTGAATTGGGAATGAAAGCACCCCATGAGTTATCAACCAGTGAGATAAGGTTTCTGAAGGTCTCCTGCCCATAGATTCTTCTCCAGGAGCTTTGGCTACAAGAGTCAGTAATAAACAGCCCCTTCCCACAGAGTGTTCACAGTCTAGTGGGAGAGACACTTGTGTAAAAAGGGAAATCACAATGCAAGGTGATATACCCCAGGATGGAAATAGTCACGAAGACCTCTGCCTTTGTCACTTCCACCGCACTGCGCTTTAAACCTCTGCCCTCTGCAGAGGGCCTGTCCCACTCCTTTGGACGTCTTTATTCTTCGAGATGATTTGTTCATATCTCTACTGCCTGGCCTTACAAGCTGAAAAATTGGCTCTGCAGCCCAAGTTTTATTAGCGCTTCCCTTTAGCAGGGTCGGCAGGGACTCCAAGAGAAAAATGGAAAGATAGGTAAAAGTAGCTGCCACGTTTGTGTAATATGCGTTAGAAGTGCAGTGCTTGTAATTGGGGGTAGAGTGTATCGCTGACATTCTGGTACCAGCAGTTGGGGAGTTAATAAAGCCATACTTTCTCTAAGTGTGTGTGTCTCTGTGTGTGCGTGTCTGTGTACGTGCATGCTCACACATGCTTTCCAACACACACAATTTATTAAAAATTAAACCCCGGGGGAGATTATGTACAGCATAAAGGAGGACAGAATGATTAAACCAATCCTCTGTCTGGGAGCCATGAGGTTCAAGCCTTTTGTCTTTTCATTAGACTAAATCTCCGAGGGGGACCCCTACCGCCCAATGACAACTTTCCCCTCTCAGTTCTGCGGG
The DNA here is from genome assembly GCF_009873245.2 of Balaenoptera musculus. NCBI lineage: Eukaryota > Metazoa > Chordata > Mammalia > Artiodactyla > Balaenopteridae > Balaenoptera > Balaenoptera musculus. The sequence continues at coordinate 24,117,839 of NC_045792.1, forward strand.
AAGTAGGCCTTCTCGTTTCCCGAAGAGGACTCTTTGTGTCTGACAAATGAAGATACTTTCAGTAAAAAATCTATTCTTAGCTTGGTCACTTAGGGCCAAGTTTTGCCTTTGAAAATTAAACTGTTGTCCCTGGCAGATTGGTTTCTGCATAATTTTCCGTGCACATGAAACCAGCTCCGTACACGTCTGCTGGACTGGTCTTGACTATAATGAGATTCTTTTCTGGTTTGTTTCCTGGGCACGCTACAGACAAGGATCTGTATTTTTTATGCCAGCTACAGTGACCAAGATGGATGACATCAGTCATTTGCTCTCTGAACTGCCCGCTCGGTCACAGCTGTGAGACGAACACAGATGAACAAGGCCAAGTCCTGTTCATTTCATCTAGTGATTAAATACAGCGTATTCTGGAGGAACTCCTGAGAGCTAGTTTTTCCCTATCCGTGCCATAGGAGCACAGAATGTAAAATAAATACCTGGCACGGAGATTGCTAGGAGAGAAACAGGAATCTGAGTTTCAAGCTTCCTTGGGAGGCTGTGCAATATTGGTGGGCGTCCTGAATCAAGAAGATATGGTGAGTGACAGGGGTGCGCAGCTCAATTCTTCTGCCCCCGAGGTTCTTTTCAGCCTCTTGCTAGCTGAGTAAAGAGGCCAGTGATTCAGCGTTTTGCTCTTGTAGCTTCGGGTTGTGTTGTCTTATTAGTCCATGCATTTTATGCAGGGCATCCATTCTGCTTTTTAAATGTTACTGCCATATTTTAAATGGCATTGATTGCTCTAATGGCCCTCTGGACACAGGGGTGACTGAGGGTCACCTTCCTGGCTATAACATTACTATTTTAAATAATCAGCTAGCCATATGAAACACGAGCTTTGCCCACTGCATCTTCTAAATACCAGCATCTTGGGTTTGACACTGAGATCCTTGTCAGTTTGTAGCCGTGCTCTGTATTTCCATTGGTGAGCAGGCTGAGGGGGCCCTGGCTATTGTCCTCAGAGAGTCTGAGGACACTGGGATGTTTTGTGTGAGGCTAAAGGCTATTTTTAAGAGCAAGGTGATTGTTTATTATTAATTTCTGTACTTAGAAACTTGGAGTAGTTTTCATTCATTTGACAAATATTTATTATGCATCCACCATGTGCCTGGCACTGTGTGAGGCACTGCGGTACAGTAGTGAACAAAAGAGAGAAAATCCCTGCCTTTGTCAAGCTTAGTAAACACAGTCAATGAAACACTGATTTACAAAGTGATATATGTTACGAGGAAATAAATCACACAGGCCAGCTGGAATTGGGAGTTCCAGGGAACAGTGATACTGGCAAATTAATATGTTTGAAAAACAAATTGGATACAAACGATAGGCTGAATTCTGCGCAGTGATTAGGCTGTACTCTTTGTGACATCATGTGTACTATTGCCTTGTTATGTTATTGAACCTCTCATGCTTATGTCCTGCTTCTGTTAGTAGTTGGTAAGCATCTTGAAGACAGGGACTATAGATTGTGAGTCCTGGCTTCCCCTACAGCCCCGAGTCCAGTGTCATACACATTACAGATGCTCCGTACATGTATATTAAGTGAATGTATGCATCTCCAGCAGCAGGAGACAGATGTGGCCATGGGGGTGGCTGTCTCAGGCTCTACGGAGTGTGTTACGAGGTGTGTAGACATGTTTTTCCTAAGGTGGACGGAGTTATTGCTACATCCCTTTGCTGAACAATCCCTAGTAATTGTCTCCTCACAGCACAGCATGGATTATAAGGAAAACTACTAGAGAGCTTTTCTTTGTTTTCTCCTCTGGAAAGTTTGCTTCCTTAGTATAAAGGTCACAGGAGGGATGGTCAGTAAAGGCTTGACCCCAGACCAACTGGGAGCAGTTGTCTGCCTGTTCATATTTAGCTTGAAGTCATCAGACCCTGTGGTCTGATCTAAGACATTCCAGTTGCTGGCAGGAAGTTCTTTTCTATGTGCCTTCTGAATTAATTTAAGCCTATTTGTTTCTTCTGACGTAGGTAGGCTAAGACGAACAACCTAATTGATGTCCTTGGTAGGGAGCCCTGTTGATGCCCGTCAGTCATCCTTCTTTCCGTGCTTTCAGCCCTTCTGAGCTGCGCGAAGGGGATCACAAAGCCACCTGCTCCTCCCCCTCCCGAGCAGGTCACCTGTGCCCATCGCTGGGCTTCTAGAGCATTTGCTTCAAGCCCATCTTTTACTCAGAGATTCATTGAGGAAGAACACGCGTTCAGATTGGCTCAAGGGCAAGGGAGGGATTTGTTGGAAGCAGGCAGAGGCATCTAAGAGAGCTAAGAGCTGGCAGCTAGCCCCTCACCAGGGAGTAGAACTGGTGAATTAGTTAAGAGGAACGTGGGCCCTTGTGGCAGGTAAACTCCCAGACCCAGTGGCTCAGCACAGTAGAAGTTTGTTTCTCTGGCCCATAAACATCAGTAGCTGGACGGGGGGAGGCTGTGCTCCACAGAGTCGTTCAGGGCCCCAGGGTGACGAAGCTCTGCCGTCTTCACCCTGGACGTCACCATCCAGCCCGCAGACCGGGGAAGGGAGAGTGGAGGGTTGGGCTGGCGGTTCTGTGGGCCAGTCTTGGAGGTGGCATATATCACTTGCACCCACGGTCCATTGACCAGGATGCAGCCATACGGCCACAGCTTTCTTCAAGGGAGGCTGGGTGTGCAGTCCAGCTGTGTGCCCGGGAGGAAAGGAAAGGAAGTTTGGAGGACAGTTAGGAGCTCCAGGTCTATCCGGATCCAGGTTAACTATGTCCTTTGCCCTGACTGAGAGCTGTGTGTCCTTCTGTGCTGGATACCGTTTGGATGAGAAGGGGACTCGTGATGCTTTTTTGTGAGAGAGGAAATGCATATCCTCTCCATCCTCCTGCCATGTGGACAGTGCTTCAGCTTGCTGGACCATCCGTCGGGCTGGTATTCAGTAAGGCCTGTCATTGCCCCCCTGCCCTCTGCCAGGAGTAAAAAAGTCAGCCGAATTAGAAGCATATTCTGTGAAAGGCTCACCTCATACAGCTAACAATAGGCATTGAAATCATGCCTTAAGCTATGTAAGGAAAGACAGTGTTCCCAGGAGACTCTCTTAAATTTTGAGCCAGGCTGTGAGAATTTGCCTTTTATAACAAGAAAAGACAGGTTCCCCCAAATCGCATCTGTTTAGTATATCTCAGCACTGGATAATGTGTGTTCCTTAATGCCTGCGGGGAGGGGCCTTCCCCTTCTCTCCTTTCGTGGTTTCTCCAGTGTGGTTTCCTCCAGATGTCACAGTCAACACAACTTCCTTCTCCTAAGCTTGGCCACACAGCTTTAATGAGGGCGCACATGCATTTGGGATCCAGCATATTAGGAAGAGTGAATGAGTGTGTGTGTGTGTGTGTGTGTCTAGGAACTTCTGAGGTGTGTGTGTGTGTGTGTCTAGGAACTTCTGAGGTGTGTGTGTGTGTGTGTCTAGGAACTTCTGAGGTGTGTGTGTGTGTGTGTGTGTCTAGGAACTTCTGAGGGGTGTGTGTGTGTGTGTCTAGGAACTTCTGAGGTATGAGCACCACTGTCCAGTGCCTGTGATAGCTCAGCTCTTACAAGGATGGGAGAGGTGGTGGCCTGACACCGCCCCCCCCAGGAGAGGGCTGCCCTGCACCTACTGGGACTGCAGAACAGTGGCATTCCCGCACCCAAGGCCTCTCACCCAGACGCCATGTGTCCTGATGCTTTCACAGCACACTTCTCATATGTTGGGGACATAGCAGTCGGTACTGGTGTGTTGGAAGTAGGTGCCAGAAGTGGAATTCTCTTCTTGGGTTCAGAAGAAAGGGTTGCAAGGATAGAAATCTGTGCCCACAGAGCCTGTTGTTCTGCCCTGTTGAAGGAGGAATGATGTCCTACGTGTTTTTAGTAACAGAATCAACAGCTAAGAAAAGACAAGCTTGGGGAGGGAAGTCCTTACTAGATGACGAAGAGTCTTGTCTTTGTTCTTGGTGCCAGAAGCGCTAGGTTTCTAATTATGATGGAAGGAGAGGTCACTGTGATGAAGCGTGTCACTGTGTTTCAAAATATCTCTACGTTGTGCTCTTGCTGTGTTCTTCAAGCGATAGACGTTACTCGGGGGTGTACTTTGTCCTTCTTTCCAAGGACATAAACTAACAGTTTTCTCCTTCCTTTTCTTTATTGCTCTGCTTTCCAACCTGGTGATCGGCTGCTGTGTCCCGCCCATTGCCATGAAATTCCTTCATCTCTTCTGCATCCAAACCAAAAGGTAAGGAACCACAAATGGTATTAATTTGCTGAAGCAGTACCAACTCATAAAACAGCAAAAAAGAGTTACATTTTGACCACTAGGAATTTTTTGACTTTAAGAGAAAAAGGGATTGATTGTGAAGCCCTCAATTCTAGTATCAATGTCTGGCTGATGGATTGCCTCTCTTCTGGGGCTGGTGTGAAACGAGGCACAGGTGTGGGTGGGGTCTTCGTATTTATGAGTTTTTTTGTCATTGGCTCACGAACATGGAGAGCAAGTTACAGACGTTTCACAGTTAAGTTTTATAAAGACTGAAATATTAAGTGAAAGGAGGTTAGAGGAGCATTAATATTGCTCTGTCTTGATTGACACTAAAGCACGATTAATCCAACCAATAATGATCCAGTTTGGGGTTTTATTATACCTGTTGCATGATAAGGGAGAGACCATTTAGATTCTCTGCCAAAAGGGAAAACTTAGAGTCTTGTAGCTGCTAAACACACACACACACACACACACACACACACACACACACACACACACTTGCCATATTTCTTTTTGCATTTTTTTATTGTGGTAAAAAACATGCAACATTTTCCATCTTAATTTTTTTTTTTTAAGTATTTGTTTTTATTTATTTATTTATGGCTGTGTTGGGTCTTCGTTTCTGTGCGAGGGCTTTCTCTAGTTGTGGCAAGTGGGGGCCCCTCTTCATCGCGGTGTGCGGGCCTCTCACTATTGCGGCCTCTCTTGTTGCAGAGCACAGGCTCCAGACGCACAGGCTCAGTAATTGTGGCTCACGGGCCCAGCCGCTCCGCGGCACATGGGATTTTCCCAGACCAGGGCTCGAACCCGTGTCCCCTGCATTGGCAGGCAGATTCTCAACCACTGCGTCACCGGGGAAGCCCAATCTTAATTATTTTTAAGTGTGCAGTTCAGTAGTGTTTAAGTACATTCACATTGTTGTGTTAAAGATCTGCTGAGCTTTCTCATCTTGCAAAACTGAAACTCTTTACCCATTAAACACCAACTCCCCTTTTCTCCTTCTCCCCAGCCCCCAGTAATCACCATTCTGCTCCCTGTTTCTATGAATTTGAATGCTTTAGATACCTCATGTCAGTGGCATCATACAGTATTTGTCCTTCTGTGACTGGCTTATTTCACTTAATGTGATGTCCTCAAGGGTCATCCATATTGCAACAGGTGACAGGCTTTCCTTCCTCTTTAAGGCTGAATAATATTCCATTGTAAGTATATATATATATATACTCCATTTTGTTTATCCATTCATCTGTTAGTGGACATCTGGATTTTTTCACCTCTTGGCTCTGGCGAATAGTGTTGCTGTGAACCTGGGTACCCATATCCCATGAATATGTGTACCCATCTTTTGATTAGATGAATCCTGCCATGTCCTTTCCCAAAGTGAATTATCACTGTCTCTTGTGTTATGAAGTCTTCAACATAGTGAGCCCTCCAGCCTAGTGTCTCCTGGGGCTGAACATTCATTGAGGCTTATCGACTGGCAGGTGATCATCCCCCATCCTGCTACTCAGCACATTCTTTTCTCCCCTGCTTCTCTTTCCTACACTTTTTGGGCAGAGGCTGTAGAATCACATGCTCCCCCCACATTCCCCGTTATCTTCACACTGGGATGGTTGTCCTGTTGTAACATACATTTGTAAGTCTTTTCTGGGTAATATGTATCGTCTCGTGTAAATGATGTTGAGCTGAGGGTTCATTATCAAGTCAGATCTCCTTGCCTCATTATGTGGAAGAAGCTTGTTCTGTTGCAGTAACCCACACAAAGGGAAGAGAGTGCTGTGTAGATCTTACAGGGCTGGTGGTTTCTGTCTTTTCCTACCAGTTCCCTCCTGGGGCACCCTGGATCAGGCTATGGTGAACGTTTACTGAGCTTGGTTTCTCCAGGGCTGTGGGCACCAGACCTTGCCCATCATGGGCCTGAATTCCTGGTGGCAAAAAAGGATTGATTTCCAGAAGTTCTCTTGGTGCTCGTAAGTGTTTGAGAACAGTGAACAGGGTGGGATTTAAGAAGGTGAGTTGGTGGGGCAATTCTGTGATATTGTCAACCAATGTGGCTTAACTGCAGTCCTAGTTAAGCTCTACCAGGACAGCATCTACAGGCAGAGGTGGGACTCACCTGTGGCTAGGCAGATTGAGAAAAAAATAATCATTTTCTGATTTTTAAAAAATAGATAACATGTCTGTAAGAAAACGTCAAGAGCACACTTCAAGTGATATTTTTAATGTGATTTTCATGACTTGTGTTGGCTGTTTCGTTATTTGAGAAGACAAGTGACTGGGCAGAATTAAACAGCACTAGTAGCAGCTGCAAGGGTGCATCTCAGACTCAGTTCTTGAGATGGAAAACAAACTTGGGCAGCGGGGTCTGCAGAGGGTGAGCATGAGAAGTAAAGTGTGTTGGACCCATGTGAGGCTCCGGAGCAAGATGAAGAAACTGTTTGGCTTCATCAAAGCTGAGTGTGTGACTCACAGACACAGAGAACAGACTTGTGGTTGCCAAGGGGGAGGGATTGGGGGGGACGGATTGTGAGTTTGGGATTAGCAGATACAAACTGTTATATGTAGAATGGATAATAATAAGGACCTACTCTATAGCACAGGAAACTATATTCAATATCCTGTGATAAACCATAATGGAAGAGAATATAAAAAAGAATGTATATATATACATATATACGTATAACTGAATTACTTTGCTGTACAGCAGAAACTAACACTACATTGTAAATCAACTATACATCAATTAAAAAAAGAAAGCTGGGTGTGTGCCCTGGGCAGGCACACATCCTGCCCCTCAGGCCTCCTCATCCCAGATGTTTCGTGTCATTGGCACTTTGAGCCTTTGAGAGCAGTGTGGGAACTATCTTTCTTACCAAATATTTTGTGTATATTCCTCCGTGCTCTTCATGGGAAATCAGGGATGAGCTGAACTATGCAAAGTGCCAGGTCTACCTGTGGTGTCATGGAGGCAAAGCCAGTTAATACTCACAAGTCAATTTAACTATCAACACATTTGATGGGAACCCCAGGGCTAACTATTTCTTGACGATCAGTAATGAGGAGATTTGAAAGCAGGTTTCCTTGTGTATCATATGGGTCTGGGGAGGGCCTTTTTTTGTCCAAAAATAATATAGTTGGTAGACTACAATGAGTCTCCCTTGTGGTTTCATTTACTTTTACATTAATTTGGAAGTAAGCGAAGTTCTACAGTGGATGCTTCACTTATTCAGGATTTTAATTTTAGTGCAGTTTAGATTGAAATAAAAGTAATACGTAGTAGTACAAATGATAGGAATGGGACTGATAAGATGGAGATGGTTTTTAGACATCAGTTCATTTTGGTCGTCAAGTCACTGCAAAATATGCAGGTAGAAATGCACAACAGTCATACGGGGGAACTGGCTTTTAGGTTTCCACTGGAGTGGAGATACGGACATTTTTCATACTGGGAATTATAAATTATTTATATTAGGCACACGTGCGTGAGGTGGGGTACTATCCCTTGGAGAAAATGCATGGGCGTGCTAAAGCATAGGAATCAGAAGTGAGGACAGAAAGGAAGAGTCAGGATGAGAAGAGTAGGGGCCCCATGCCCGGAGCACAGACAGAGAACTTACCAGGTGAGGGTCGTGATCATCTCGGGAACAGGGCTGCACCTGGTACACATTAGCATCACCTAGGGTGCTTCTTAAAAACGTACCGATGACTGAGCCGCACCCCGCAGCAATTAAATCTGAATGTCTACAGATAGGACCCAGTCCAGACACTATATTTTTTAAAACTTTCAGTGATCAGTGAGGATCCTATGATCAACGATCAGTGATCCTTATGTCCGGGAAGTGCTGGGAACCACTGATCAAGAGGGAAGGATAGAGCAGTGCTGATGAATTTGTCAAGAGGCGGGTGCTTGGTGGACGCTGAGTGTTGTCGTCAGTAGAACTGTGAAGGTAGAAGGAGGCCAGCCTGTGGAAGGTTAAGAGAGGAATGAATAAACACGCGGGGTGCCTGCAAGTGGGCAGCGCAGAGTCAAGGAGTGTGGCAGGAAATGGAAGGTGAGAGGTTGATGAGTGAGAGGAATAATAGCAGGTCAAAGAAAGGGTTTGCTTTTGTTTTGGTTTTAAAAGAAAATAAGTGTGAGAAAAGCTGCTCAGTAGAGAGAGGCTAAGTGTAGGAAGAGAGAGCAGTGAGAGTGGGCTGGGGTGTGACGTGGGATTCATGGGGAAGGCGGGCTGGAGAGGCTCTTCTTCCCTTAGTGAAGAGTGGAGGGGGCGGGGGATGAGGGGCGCGCACACCAGAGCGTGGGCCTTCTCTGTAGTCCGTCTCCCCTTCCCGGCTGGGGATTGAGGAGAAGCTGGGAGGATAAGCAGACGGGAAACAGACAGATGGGCATAGCTGCTGTGGGGTCTGGGTTAGGAAGACCACGAGACCCGTGTGAAGTGATGGATGGCAGCTTCTGTGCTTCTCAAGTTGGCCGTGTCTGAATCTGTGAAAGACCAGGTTTGTAAGGATGTGCCTTCTGTCTCCGCCATCTGTGACCCAGGTGCAGGAATGGGCGGGATGGATGGTGGGGATGGAGCCGGGCTGGGAACTGACTTGAGAGGCTTAGGAAAGTGGTAAGGCAGGAGGCTGGGCTACTGGAGAGGGCCGTTTCCCAATCATTAATGCTGAGCCTGGGACGGGAGAAGGGAGGCCAGTGTAGACAAAGGGGGGTTAACAGACCGCAGGGAGTTGAACGTCTGGAGGGCTCTGTGGGCCATGGGCTCCAGCATGAAGGGGCATGGAGAGAGGATGCCCGGGGAGGCCTGGGCTGAAGCTGACCGGGGCCAGAGGATAGCTCTCTGCCCGTCTGTCGGGGAGGGTGAGAAGGGGGCGTGTCCCCCAAGAGCGTCAAGTTTCAATTAAGTTCAAGAAGAGAAGGAAAGATTGAAAACCAGACACAGAATAAAAAGGAACTTAGTTGTCCTCAAGCAGAGCATGACAGAAGGAGGTTGTTGGTGCAGATAAACCTTTCTTTTTTTTAAAAAAGGGTGTGTGTATGTTGTAGGGAGAGCAGTGGTGATGGTTTCTTTCCCCTTCAAGACCAGCAAATCAAAGAGTATTAGTGACATGTAGAAATAGCTTAAATAACATGAATATGTTATGTTCACCGTGTTATCTCGAAACCCAGCTGTTTGCTGACCATTAAAAAAGACAGTTATGGACCTAATGAGTTATTTAAAATGGAAACTCTGGAAATATATTTGTTGGAAGATGTTTCATGGCTTGAATTCTCCATTACGCCATTGGCCTTTGCAGAAAGAAGGAAATAACATTATGGACAAATGTTGTTAATTACTCATTAATCTGACATTTTGATGGCATTAAGCAACAAATATTAATTTGAGACTCAGCATTGTGATTGTTTCTAAGATGTATGGCCTCTCCAAAAATATGAAACCTAAATTTCAAAATTACTTTCTTCAAAGGTTGATGGTGGCAAAACTCATTATTAGAGCCTTCGGTACCTTAAAAGCTTTAAATGAAACACTGCAATTTACAGAATTCATTACTGTGCACAACTAATTAGAACTTTAAAGGAAATCACAGTGGGGAATTAGACATTTTAAAGAGCATTTCCTTGAGCTGAAATGTTCTTCAGAATAAAGGTTGTTTTGCAACAAATGAGACACTTGAATTTTACATATATATATAGACACACACCCTAAAGAGTCACATGTTTGACCAGCCGTGCTTGGAAATCATTCTTGTTCTCTGTTCAGACAAAAGGAAAAACAACAAAGGCAACAAGGGAGGGACAAGACAGAAATGCAAATTAGGTGGCCAGAGTGTCCTCTGGTAGCCAAACAAAAAACACAGACGTATCTAATTAGTTTCCAAAGCCAGCTTTACCCCAGGAAAAAAAAAATTCTCATCTAAGAAAACAGCGAGAGCTGTGTGAGTCCCAGGTGTATGGGTGATTACAGCAGAAAGCAGAAAAAGCCACTGCTGTTCATTCAGCTCAGCTGCCTCTGTGCTACACAAATGTGTTTACAGAAAGAATATAAAATCGACCATGGATAACTCCCTCCCTTTCCCCAGATTGATTAATTTCTCCACGTGCTGGCAGATTTTTACATGGGCTGGGATCGAGTGTGAGAGATGAATGTGTAAATCAACAGCAGGTGGAAGTTGAATTTGTCTGGCCCAGCTGCTGTTCTGTATATTTCCTATTCTTTTTGGTTATCTCAGTCCAGCATCTGTCATGGCCCAGGACTCAGGGGCTTCTGTCATCCCGGGCCTGAGGAGCCACAGCATTGCCTGTGTCTCCTGACAGCTCTCCTCCCTGGGATAGCAAACAGCAAGATGATAGCCCCGTCACTACTAGCAGGAACTGACAGAGAGCTGAGCTGGGTGTTTTTTGTATTGCATTTTGATACTTCTCTTGGTGAGACACTGCCTTCCACTCCACCTTGAATGTGGATACTGCGTGATCTGGGCTCTTTTATGATACCTCCTTAGTTGATTCTATTGCATGAATGAAACTCTTATATTTGAATATGCTTTTCTTTGTGTTTTAATCTTGGTGATGGGATGCAGTGATTAAAAAATGACCTGCTTTTTGCCCTTTAGATTATGTCTTGAAGGAACAGTGTATTTTCCACACACTCCGGAAATCTCCATGGAAGCTAGTCATCCAGCAGACCCACATTTTTAGCATCTCCTAACGCTGTAGAGTTTTAGAGTTGCTTGTAGCCTTTAGAGGTCATCTCGACTCTTCCAGTGTAGGAATCCTTCCTCTGCCCCGCTCATCACAGATGGCCACCCAGAGTCTATCATGAGGCTGATGCGGTTTCCGCTGACATCCAGGCAAATAGCAGATGCGTCTCTCTGACAGCACTTCCCCACACGGGGCATTGTCCCACTAATGCTTAGCCTGTCTTTCGTGGATAATTGTGAGGGTTAGTGTTTCTCCAAGGCTTTCTAGAAAGACCAGTCAGACTGCCACCTACCCTAGGGACTTGCTGGGACAGTTCTTATCTTCTAAATAAAATCACAATTACTAAGTGTCTTTTAAAAATGTTCTACAGAAAATACTAACTAAAATATACTAATATTGCTGCTGATGGGAAACCAGATCTTTGTTTGATATTTATTTTAAAAGAGATGAGCAAAATTGTTTTAAGTTTAGCTACAGCATAAGAGATAATGTTCAGGGCTACTTCAGGGTATCATGTATATTTTTTATATTCATAATTTGGCAGTGACTTCCTCCACTATTAGTTTCCACTTGAAGTTTTTTTGTAAGAATCTAATTTCTGATAAGCTGAAACGGTTTAAGGAATGATTCTCTATTGTCCTGTCAAGTTGCAGAAAATATCAAATATGGACCCTATGCTGTCATCAGTTTGATATGTGGCCAGATCTACCTTTTCTTCAGGCACATGTATCTTCATGGTCCTTAATTATTTTTTCTTCCTTAAACCTTAGCTAAAATACTTTGAGGCTTGTTATACCACATTCGTTTTTGTATTTATTTGCAGTCTCTTGGATAGAGAGAGAGATAAGACAAAGTATTGCTGTTGACAAATTCCTGGCAGAATTGACTTCGAGAATCTCTCTGTACATTTTTTGTTAAAAAAAAAGTTGTCAGAAGTAAAAAAAGAGAAAGATTTAAAAGAAAATCCCAAATTGTTTGGGGGAAAAAAAATCAAAGTTGTTCTGAATAGAGAATCTCATCCATAGAAATCTGAAGTGTTCAATTAAAAACTTGTAAAGAGGCTCAGAGGCCTGTGTTAGTGATATTTCAATTTGGCGAAGAAAAGCTTGTATGCAAATATAAAATTGTAGCATCTTAGGGTCAGAAATTCCTTAGAGATAAAACCCCTGCAGCCTCTTCATGGATACCTCAAGTGATGAGACGTGCCCTACCCTACCGTGATAACAAACATTTGCTGAGCATATATTAGACGCCAGCCATTAGCTCCGGTGTTGGGATGCAATATTGAACAAGACAAAGATGAAGCAACAGTTCCTATCATCATGGAGTTACATTTGAGTGGGTTGCCTACCACATCCATTGGACCTTTAAACAAGCTAAACTGTTTAAATTCTGTTTGTTTGTTATGCAGATCCTGTCCTGCGTCTTCACGGAGGCAGAATTCAGAGTTAGAATTACCTCCCAGGGTTCTAGTCCCGCCTCCAGGCAAGGCCTGCAGCCTCTCTGCGGAAGCCTGTATGTTTCTGGTAAAACTGAACAGCCTTCCACCTGTGGGCCAGCAGAATACAGTGAGGCTATCTGCTCCCTGTCTCTAGACCCTAGAGTTCCCCTGAGGGAGGCATGAACAGCTTTGTAGGCAAGTCTCCCGCATCCTTACTTGTATATTGGACGTTTTGACCTGAAATGCAGGACTTTTTTTGCATTCATCTCATTTACAGTTCATTATGGTTAAAATTGACCCATGTTCCAGCCTATTTTGAAATTTGAGTCCGGATTATTTTCTCTAAATATTTTTAATGGATTACTTCGCCTGTAAACACCTTTTTTTTTTTTTTTTTTATAAACTTATTTATTTATTTATTCATTTCTGGCTGTGTTGGGTCCCCGTTTCTGTGCGAGGGCTTTCTCTACTTCTGGCAAGCGGGGGCCACTCTTCATCGCGGTGCGCGGGCCTCTCACCATCGCGGCCTCTCTTGTTGCGGAGCACAGGCTCCAGACGCGCAGGCTCAGTAGTTGTGGCTCACGGGCCCAGTCGCTCCGCGGCATGTGGGATCTTCCCAGACCAGGGCTCGAACCCGTGTCCCCTGCATCGGCAGGCAGACTCTCAACCACTGCGCCACCAGGGAAGCCCTGTAAACACCTTTTGAGTAGCCACCCTCGAGATAATGTGTCTGTTATTTTATAATGTATATACAGATGTCATTAGCTAATATCTCAAGCCATAATATATACTTAAGGCAAGGTTCAACTAGTGAGTCAAATCCATATCTCAAATCATTTTGGTGATTTCACATTTTTCTATTGATTTCTGATCAGCTTTCATTAGATCATTCTTGTTTTATCTCCTATGGCTGGCATAGTACAGATGCCAGGAACAGTAGAACTGTCCTCTCTGCCATTTTCTTGTTGTTCACTTGTGCTTTCTTCATTAGTATTATCTTCAATCCATGATTTCTTTGGGGAATCTTTTTTTTTTTTTAAGCCAGCTGTCCATTTAGGGAAGATTCTGTAGTTAAAACTAGATAATGCAATCCATAAAGCCACTTAACAGAGCTCAACTAAACAGCTGTGTGTGGTAATACAGTGAAAGAGAACAAACAAATAGGAGACTATCTTCAATCGTCTATTGTTATAGAAACCCTCAGACTCCTTGTATACCTTACCTGACAAGCCATCCTCTCCATTATAGACCAGGTGACAATATCACTGTCACTCAGTGCATTTAGAATATTAGCAAAGCTTAACTTTTTTTTCAAGTTTAAGAATAGACAGAAATAGTCTCAAATTGCCTTCTCACACCCTAATGAACCATTTCACACACCTCTAGGCGTGTTCTCACTGTACTTTAGTGCTCTTCTCTCTGGTGTATCAGTTGTCTCTGTAATATTTTTTCATCCACATTTTTGAATGGTATTCATTTCAGTCTTATATAAAAGTAGAAGCAAAAAAAGATAAAGATGAATTATTGGAACACTTAAAACCTCTCTCTAGGTTGACATTGATCCGTTCATCAGCCCTCTTGAGGAAGTTTTTTAACTAGATATGAATAAGCCTATTTATATTGACAACCTGCCCCTAATTTTTCCACATGGGCTAGAAGATTATCATAAAACACAGAGTTGAGTGCTTTGATTCTGGAAACCTACATGGTAATGACGACTACCACTTATTGGTCCCTACCTGGTGACAGGTGACAGGCTCAGTGCTAGGCTCTTTACAAATGCTGTTTCATTTGATTCTCACGGGAAACCCATGAGATAGGCACGTTCTTCCTATCTTACAAATTAGGAGAGTGAGGGACAGAATGGTAAAGCGGGGGTCAGCTCTAAGCAGGCAATGAGCAGGCTTTTCCATGTTAGTGTATGTCATTAGGAAAACATCCTTGGGTGTGTCCCCTTTGTAAGTCTGTAGCCAACAACAAGATGGCTTCAAAAGGTGCAGCAGCATGCGGTTTTTTGTTTGCTGTTAATTGATATGTAATTAACATATAACATATTAGTTTCAGGTGTACAACATAATGATTCAATATATGTAGATATAAAGCATGGCTTTAAACCACTGTCTTCTCTAAGAACAGAACACTTTCCCTTTTGAAAATTGGGACATTTGCACATCTGCAGTGTCCTAGTGCCTTCCTCTTCTTTTTGCTGTAAAGCCTAAGAGCTAGATACAGGTGTGTCCACGGTTGCACACGCATCCTCCTTGAACAACCTAGGTGGAAGTTGCCAGGGCCTGGAAAAGTGCTCATGTATAGGTGGGTGCCCTCTTATTGTATCCTCACCTACCTTTGGCCTCCTCTTCTTTTCACTGTGTTTATCTTTTCTGGTTGGAGACTCATTCTGGGAAATAGCTGTTTTCTCTGTCATCTGTTACCATGCCATCACCTGCCCCAAACAGTGGTTCTCTGTTCCCCTGATGGGGGCGGGGGGGGACGTAAGGTGTATAAAACTAAGCAATTCTGAATTATTTCTCTAAAGTGATATTTTAGTGATTTCCAATTTTATTATAAATTTTCAAAAAAAAAACTAAAAAAAGGAAAAATAGTACAACGAATACCTATATACCAACTACTTAAATTCAGATATTTTGCCATATTTGCTTCATCTATGTTTTGTATATGAACTATTTAAAGAGTTGCAGACGTCATGACACTTAACTCCCAAATACTTCATTATTGCATCTCCTAAAAATAAGGGCGTTATCCCTAAAATAAGGTTATGCTCTGACA
This sequence comes from Balaenoptera musculus, assembly GCF_009873245.2. Lineage (NCBI taxonomy): Eukaryota > Metazoa > Chordata > Mammalia > Artiodactyla > Balaenopteridae > Balaenoptera > Balaenoptera musculus. The sequence continues at coordinate 24,133,058 of NC_045792.1, forward strand.
CGACTGCTGTGCCATTTTCATACATAAGAAAATTAACACTAATTCTCTAGTATCATGTAAACACCCAGTGCAATTATCCCTCCAAAATGTACTATATATATTTTCCCCGGAACTAGGATTTAATTGTTTCGTACATTGCATTGGGCTTTTAAATCTCAAATAGCTTTAGAGTTTTGACTTCCTGTTGTGAAGGAGGCAGGAATAAAAGATTTGGATGATTTTCAAAAAAAATATTTAAGTCCCATTTTACATGAATGATGACTTGTCACATTAAATAGACTATTGATCTAGATCATTCTGGTGGTTTTTCACGTGGTATTAAATGGCGCCGGATATGTTAAAGTTGTAAAACATAGAAATCTCCAAAGCGTGCACATGAACCACATCTTAACAGAGGCAGTCCGTCATCTGTAAATGTACATGAGACACTTAGTACTTTGATGCTATATGTGTGAAACCATCTCATAAGCAGATAGTGCATCAAGGGTTTTGGCTCAGCACTGAGAATGGATTATAATAGATTGAAATTAAATATGATTTAAGTGACAGGAAAATGGTGCCAGCTAAGTAAATAATTGATTAATCATCCCCCAGTTAGACCTGGCAAGTTAAATTGCAAGTCTGGAATTGAATGCTTCGTAGAACTCCTCTCCACATTTCAATCCCAATAAAAATTGTATTAGAGAAGAGAGAAAAATCAGAAACCGTTCAGAGAAAGTGCATGTTCCTTGCTGTGTCTATTTACAGCATGACATAAGGTGTGTTAATTGTGCTGTGGAAGTTATGGAAAGAAAATGATGATCCAGGGAATAGCTGTCACAGAAAACAACAAAAAAGAGTAAATCTGTGGTTGCTTGGAAATCAACAAATTCAGAAGGCAAATGACGGCACATCTTTCCTTTTTTGTTTTGTTCTAAGTGATGATGAGCTACGTAGGGTACCTATGATTTTGATGAATCAGCTTAGCAAGGCAGAACTGGTTACCATGGGTTCTGGTCACTAGGTGGCTCCCACTGGGCTCCTGGATGACCTTGGGTGTGTCACTTAAAGCTGCCAGTTGTCTGCGTCTCCGAGTCCTCACCTGTAAATAAAAGGCTTGGTTGGAGGACCTCCAAGGTGCCTTCCAGTTCTTCAAATCTAAGATTCTGACAACTAGAAATCTCTATTAAGTAGTGTTGTCCTGCTTTCCTTGTGAAATTATAACCGGTCTTTGTCACAATGACCCTCCAGCATTACCGTCTCCTACATGATTCCTGAATCGTCAAAGCTTGTACTTCATTGATACTGAATGCATATGATTTTTGCTACTTCTTAAAGATTAGTAGTCTTCCCCTAACACTTTATTAGCCAGAGTGTTTTAATAATCAGAATAGTCCATTCTGGGTCCATGTAGAATAAGATAAATTTTATTGTAATTAGAAAAAGATTTAAATATTTTAAAAATGGTAGAACCGCTAATACATTACAGTTACTGCTTAAAAGCTCTTAATTCAGAGTAATTCAGCAACCTAAGAGAAAAAGAGCTGACTCCCCTCATTACCCAAGGCAATGTTGTGGTGAATTTTAATTATAAAGATTGGTTCAGTATTTGTATTTTCCAGGTTGGCAGAATGTGTCCTGTATAACAGCCTTTAACATGTTTCTTAGAATTTTTAAGCTATGTTTTCTCTTCCATAAAATAGGAATAGTTCCTCTGTCAAAGAGTAGTGAGGGTGAAAAGAAATCACGTATGTAAAGTGTCTACTGCATAGCAGGTGTTGACAAATGTTAACGATCATAGACCTTGTAGTATCACTGAATCCTTGGCCATTTCCTTGAGTAGAGGGTCCTCCAGCCAATGTACATGATTAAGAAAAACAAGACTTTTTACATGATGTCCATCATCTTAAATGTATCACAGCACATTTCTAACTCATAATCTAAGAAAAGCCGATACCTCCTCTTAGTTTATTATCAAAAATATGAATGCTGTCATTCAAGCTACATGAATATTCTATCTGGAAAAGATTGACACCCATTCATTAACTGTTTCAATTTTACTGGCCCCCGGAATACCAATAGCAGCTGCCTTATCTTCAAATATAAACATGTAATAACATGAACAAAGAATCCACAAAACAGACCTTTGTTATAAAACATGATGATTATTCTTTATATTTGAATCTGGGCTGGATCAAGGCATATTTTCCTAAATATAAAAACTACAAATGGAGAAAACCTAGTAAAATTCAGAAATCATGCCCATGCTAGCATTACAGTACATCACTTATAATTTTATAATGGATTATAAGTGATTTAGCATTTGTTTCTGAAATAATTACAAGAAAAAAAATCAGAATCTTCAACTCAATTTTTTTCCCTTGGAAACTTGAAATTATTCTTAACTGTCTTAATAAAAGCAACTTCAACACCGGTAAGAGTGAGAAATGTGAACATCATTATTCCATCTTCTTGGCTCTGTCCCCTGCTTTTTAATGACCTCTCCATCCGTGGTCTTCTTTGTTGCTTTGGAAACTGGAAAAAGGTTAGCTTTTGATATTTTCAACGTTTATTGATTTCAACGTTTATTGAAAGAAATGTCTCTATATTCGCTTCATGTGTATGTTAATTGAGGTCAGAAGGTGTTACCCTTGTGTGACTAGAGCACAGATTCCCTCCCAGCTCCACCCCCCACCTTTCACCTCCACCCCCTTAGGATCAGGCAGGAAATGCTAAGAACCTGTGATCGTTTAGACCCACAACCCTCTGGAGGCAGTTTCTCCCACCCCAGCTTCTGGATTCATCTGGACACAAGCAATGGCCAAGACATTGATTCTGGTGACACTCCTTTTCTGTTTGGAAAATGTCAGTGTCTTTGGTTTTAATCAAAATTGCTCATAATCTGGCTTAACGAAACCATAAAGGCCTTGGTTTACTCTGCCCCAGGTGAATGAAAATATTTGCAGTGAAAATTAGGTTATTAGTTTTATAGCCCTACCTACTAAAATCCTCTATCAAGGATATGAGAAGAGATATTAAATCTCAAGTTTTAATAAAATTATTGACATCATTGGGGAGCTTTATAACACTTGACATTTGCTTTCAGTGTTGGGGGAAGAGGGAGAGATTAAATTGATTCGGTATTTGTTTCCTGGGTTGGAGTACAACAAGTTACTTTAAACATAAAATATGTGCACTGAGCAGAAGGGGTTGTTAGTTCTGAAAATGAACATAAATTCTAGAATAAAATGGGTAATGCAGTAATATTAATAATGTAATTCGATTGCTAAATGAAACTGTTTTATTATATTCATCATCAGATTCCTATTGCCACGCTTCAAAATTGATATAAAGTGACGTTTGGACCCAGAAAACATAGCTCATGGGTGAAAATACAGATCACTTAACGCAAGTTAACTTCTTTTCAATAGTGTGTTCTCAGTAGCACTTTCTCTGCTAGAGTTTAAAGAAAAAAAAGCCCTCAGAAAAATGTCTTGCATATGGACTTTCTTGCAGAGAATATCTATTTTCCAATGGAATTTGCTTCTGGTACTGAGACTGGGGCCAAGGGCAGGGATGGAGTTGATGGCAGTGTTTGCTGGTCACAGGCAGGTCTGGGACTGCAAAAGGCACGGTGAGGGTTTGGTGGGATGGAGGAAAGCCTGGGGTCCAGGTGCACCTCTGTTACTACTTTGGCAGCTCAGTCTGCACATCAAAGGCTGGTTTAAACTCTAGATATTCAACGCAGAAAGGTTCCCAAAATAATGCGATAAACAGTGGATCCACATCATTAGAAAAAAAAAGTGCTTGTTAAAATGTCAGCTTCCCGGCACCATTGGTCACTGACCTCTAAAGAGAACTGCTCTTTGAAAACAGGAGATCCATTTTCCTGAAGAATTATCTCAATCAACAAGATTGAGATAACTGGGCCATCAGATGGCTACCAAATTCTCTTGGAAAATGCGGGTTTCTGTCATGACCGCTTGCATTTTCAGGAAAAGGCCTACAAAACTTGTACAAAGGCCAGCTGAAATACAGTTTATTTTATCTACTGCTCCTAAACTGTGTGCAACAGACTGCCCGAATTCTTCTTTTGCCTTGCCTTACTGAAGATGATGCCAGCCTGTTTACCCCATCGGTGTTCTTAATGTAGATGGTAAACTGTGCAATAGATTTTAAAATGAATTTTTAATTACTTTCTGCTATTCTGAGCTCATTGCAATCAGCAGCCATCTTGCTTGAGGATAAAAACAAAACAAAACCAGCTAGCTCCTGGGAGGATCAAAGGCCTGCAAAAAAAGCTTTTGCAAATGTGGGGTACAGAAGCCCATCGTGAGTGGCAGCTGCTGGACGCCTTCCCCAAGAACAGGCCCAACTGCCAGAGGGTTCAGGAAGCTTTGAGTTTGCACTGGTAGTTCTCCTCTTCTAATGAGGTCACCTCTCAGCACAGTAGGTGGCATGACTCTGCTAATGGGAGGTTTGGAAACGCAGACTGCAATTACAGTCTTTGTTTCCAGATATGCCCCATAGTTTCCAAACAGCCCAGGGAGCTAGAAACAGGACAACTCCTCTACTAATATATAACAGAGATGGATAGGACACATTCTGCATTGAGTAGCACCTCAGTGTCTAATGCTATTTGGCGTTATCTTTTCTTAGGAGTAGATTGGGGTGGGGGTCAGGGGGTGGGATGGTATGGGAATGACACTGGCCAGGAGTGACATTTCTCTAACATTTAGAGCTCTGTCGTTTACAATTCCATGTAGTCATTATGCCAGTGAAAAACCCACAGTTTAGAGGGTTTAAGTGACCTGTCCCATGGCCACCACTCTAAGCTCTATCATCTACAAAATGGAAATAATACCTGGGCTGCTGTTAGAATTTAGTGTGTGAAAATGCCTTGAAAATGGATAAATCTTCTACAGCTATAATGCCTCAAAATGATTAGTCCTAAAATACATATCTCTGTGAGTACCACACGGAGAATGGAAGCAAATACACATCTTCCCAACCCTCTTTCACTTTTCTTGCCAGCCTCGGAGAGAAGCAGCCTGAGTTAGGGACCACAGAGCCCTGGGTGTGGCCCTCTGCAGCCACAGTCTTTGCCCTCAGAAGCCCTGGATTGCAGTGCCCGAGTCACCATGACAACAGGCAGTGGCTCTGCTCTTGGCTGGCCAGATCCAGAGTTTTTTTGTTGGTTTGTTTGGCTTTTGTTTTTTGAGGTTGTTTTGTTTTGTTTCAATTAACCAGAGCAGACTCCGTGTCTCATTTGGATTTGCTATTGTCTTCATTCCTGAGTATTTCTTGGATCTGAATTGTAAATCAGTAATTCTCCTTTCCCCAGATAGTTGTTCTTAGTGAGTCAGGATGGAGTATAGAACAGCAAGCAAGATTCTGCTTGAATTCCAGCCCAAAGTTGATAAAGTGGGCATTCGTCCAAGTGAAAGCATCTGCCAGGGGTTGGTCAAGAGTTGGAGGCTCTGACCCAAAGCTTTTGTACATCTCCTTATCTCCGATTTAATTAACGCATACCTGTATGTATGTATGAGACACCGCTAGAGGTCTTTTCAAGCACCTCCCTCAATCCTCCTTGTGGCTGGAGGGCATCACTGTCTCCTTGGAACAAATGAAGACACAACAGAGTCTCAGAAAAGGAGCTTTGTACCAACGCAAGACTCTTTCACTATTGTGATGCTTCTCTGTCAGGTTGTACCAACAGGTCTGTGTTCACTCTGCTCAGAGGGATCACAGGCAACTGAGACCAAACGGAAGACCAAACTGTCTCACCTCCCCATCCTCCCACTTTTGGCCGAGAGCTTCAACATTCTAGCTCCTCTAAAAGAATAACGTAGTAACCAGATTGAGACATCACTTTCTGGTCTTCGAGAGCAGATCAACTATTCAGGCAGTCTAAAGGGAGAGAGCTTGTGCTCTCTCCTGACCAAGAATTCTAAATGTCATTTGGGTGCCTGGACTACTTTGCGTGGGAGTGGGTCCTCCACTGGACCCTGTGTGGGTCCTCCACTGGTCCCTGAATGGGCCCTGCCAGTATGAGGGGTCTCCCCCAGTACCAGGCTACACATCACCCCAGAAAGTTTGGCAAGGCCTATGCTATTCTGACTCATTGGGGGGAGATGGTATACTGTTGAGCAGAACAGTTCAAAAAGGATTAATCTGAATGCCATATGCAAAATGAATTTTAAAGAGGAAATTGGACTCAGAGAAACCAACTAGGAAACCGTGAGAATAATCCAGGTCAGGGAGGAGGATGTCTGGTTGAGGACAGGGGCAGAGGGAATGGAAGAGAATAGACAAGTAGAAGAGGTCAGTTGAAGGAAGAATCAGAAGGACTGGCAACTGGATCGAGGAGGTAGGTCTAGAACCTGCCAGATTTTAGTACTGTGTGGCTGTAACTAAAAGTCCTCCAGATATCCGCAATCTCAGTCTCCCTGTCCTCTAAGTGAAAGTGCTTTCTTTAAATATTAACAACCGAGATGAACTTATTTTTTTTTTTTACATTCACTTTTTAGTGCTTCATTTAATTACTCATATTGTTACCATATTGCTTTCTGCTACTTTTCCTTGCAGATGGATTAGTTAAGCTTTGTTTTCCAGCCAGAGAACTAACTGAATTACTATTTATAATGCCGTTTCTATGGAAAATGAATTATAAATTTCAAACAGCCTTGGAAATAGAATTTTGGAATACAGAGTTGCTGACTTCTTTTATTGTGTTTTATTTGAAAAAGATATTCTGGTAGTAGATGTGGAATTGACATCTACTTTGAAGAAAGGTGAAGTTGCGAAGCATATATTTGGGAGCATTTGTCCAGAAGTCAGAATTTAAAAGGCTGGGAATGATTGAAACTGGGCAGTGAGAAATAGTGAGGCACACTGCACACCATTGGTTCAGCCACTTTAGTACTGGACGGAAAAACAATACAAAGTCTGCTTCATTTAAAATGAAATATGTAAAGCCTGAATCAACTTTGCTATGGTAAAAAATAATTTTTAAAAATATGCAAGTAAATTGCTATTTTAGAAATGTCCAAGTTAAATAAATATATCTCGAGTTGTGAAAATATGAATTAAGATATCGAGAAATATAAAAGTACTTTTTGAAAAAATGGAATGAATTGCACACAGTAGTTTAAATTGATTTCAAATCAACCCACTTGGGTGCAGCAATGGTTGCATGTGTGGTCCTGTCTATATTGAAACTGAATGAGTCACTTGGCACTTCAGGGGCTATGACACCAGCCTGCTCACTTGGTATTTCCTGTTGAGAAGATCATTTATGATCCAAGTTGCTTTGTTGGATTCAACTGAGCAGATCTTTATTAAGTACCTTTCATATGCCAGCACCAATCTAGGCATTGGGAGGGGGTAAGAATTGTACAGCTGTTTACCTGCCATTAAGGAATTTGTCATTCATTTGGGGAGGCACAACCAACACACAAAAGACAATCGGAGAACACAAAAGATGCAGTATGTTCTGTTCGCCAATTGTCTGGCAGTTTTTACTGTGGGGACATCAAGAAAGAGAGAGATCTCTGTGAACTAAGCAGACTAGGAAGAGTGTATGAAGGAAGCGGGATGAGTTTGAATGGATTTAGGCTAGAGTGTCATCAGACTAGGAATCTAGGAAAAGGCTTACTGTGTGGGGAGGAAAGGATAATGGAAGATTCAGACCTGAGGTTGAGTGAAGCTGGCAGATGGAGTGTCCCTGTCAGGCAACCTGGAGGAGAAAGCCTAGATAGTTGAGGTGTGAGTATGTTTTGAAGTCCTTGAATGCCTGGTTAAAGGATCCCATCTTAATCTAATACATAATAGAAACGGGATATGACCAACGAGACAATGTGATATTGAGCACAAAATTTTAGAAGTAGGAGCAAAGCCAGGTAGGGTGCTGGTCCTCCACTCTGGGACATTGTCAGCCACATGGATGCTCTGAGATGACAAGCTTGAGGTTAATGACTTTTTTTCAGCTTCCGGTTGGTTCTTGAACCAAAGACCTAAATCCTAAATGTACAAGGGGAATGGCCTTAGCCTGAAAATGCCAGCTGAAACCAAATTAAGAGAAATGTAGACTCCAGCCAGAAAAACTTGCAAAAGAAACATCGAAGCTGAGGCCCCCTTGTCAATTTGCAAAAGCCATGGGCCAGTCAGGCAGTTCTCCTGGGAGCTCAAGAGAGAGAAATTACAGCCAAATCTAACTGACCATCTTCATGATCCTGAAATCATTCCTTATAAGTGAAGATGTACTCTCTGCTGGGGAGGCTGAAAGTGACTAGTCAATTGGATGCGGTCAGGAGACATTCCACTGCCTGACAGATTCTGTGAATTTTTCACTTACAAGCCAGGGTGACAGTGGGTAGGAAAAGCCACAGCATTACCTGAGTGGGGCACATTTTCTGAGCCCTCACACTCAGCCCATTAGTGAATAAAGTTGAAATGATGGGTAAAGGGAATCTGTCTCTGTCATCAGCTTTCATGGAAGGCCCTTCACTCAGGAGCAAGGTTCTGCTGGAAGACCCAGGCCCGCATTAGCAGCTCTCTGCCTTCGGTTTCACTCCACTTTGTCACTCATCAGCCACTGTGCTCTCTTACGCTCCCCCAGGGTACAGTGAGTGCGCAGCTAGATCCCATGAGTCCACCAGCCCAGAGCCTTACCGGGCTCAGCAGCTGACTTGGGAAAGATGGAAAGCGGATGTTGAGAGGCCACCATAGCACATAAGGATCCTCAGCAGGGCCACAGGTGCAGGGAGTGGGAGGTGAGAGGGCGGAGGAGACACGCTGGCTATTTGATCTCCTCTAACTCTGGGCAAAACACTCCTGCAACGTGCTGCCTTCCATTCCAGTAGAGGGTACACGTGAGAACTGGATCATCCGAGTGCAGATTTGAAGTGCGTTCTAAAGAAAGATAAGACATGGCTGGAAGCAGCCAAAGTTTAAGAATCTTTCAAATGAGCTATGGGAAGACATCCCACACTTGTGTCTGGAGACAGCATAATTGCTGTCTGAGCTTCAGGCTCTGACCTTAGGCCTCACTCTTTGACACAGCCCATGTGTGGGGTGACAGGCCCTGCCTTTCGAACAAAATCCAAGTGTAAAGGCTGCAGAAATCTTGATGTGGTCTGGCTGCACTTCCACCGTGCTGCATTTGTGAGTTTCTGCCTCTGGCATCATGGTTTACATTTTTTTGAACAAATGGAAACTACAGCTGGCGCACATCCCTTTGGCATCTTCTCTTCCCCAAGCCAACATGTGAAACAAGTCAGTGTAATATTTCTAAAAATATTCATATAATACTCAAAAATGCATATTTCTTTTCTTTTTTTTTGAATTTTATTTTATTTTTTTTAATACAGCAGGTTCTTATTAGTTATCTACCTTATACATATTAGTGTATATATTTCAATCCCAATCTCCCAGTTCATCCACCACCACCCCCCCACCCCCTTCCCCACCCCCCGCCCCCTGCCCTGGCGTCCACACGTTTGTTCTCTACATCTGTGTCTCTATTCCTGCCCTGCAAACTGGTTCATCTGTACCATTTTTCTAGACTCCACACATATGCATTAATATATGATATTTGTTTCTAACATTTTCTCTTTTTGAGCACTTGGCTGTGGCAGGCAAACCTTACATGCTTTTGCTCTTTATGGATCAGGACCATCGTAACCAAGTTCATTTTGCTTTTGCTCCTGTTCTCTGTGAGGTTGGAGCTCAGTTATAGGAACATGGAGCATTTGTAAAGTATTTAGTCATTCAACCATCAAAACTCTATTGGACACCATTGCTACTAGGTATTGAGCATAAGAAAATTTAAAAAATTTTGGTCCCTCCCTTAAAGAACTTACAACATAGCAAGGAAGCAGGCAAGTAAACATAATTGATGCATAGTGTGGCATATCCTATATAGAAACCGTAATGTTCAGTAGGAGCTTGGAAGAGGGTTTTAAGGGTCTGGAAGGACTTTGTTGAAGAACGTGGATTTGCAGTACCTGTAGGAGTTCATGAGGACGACTATAATGAAGAAAGTTGTTCCTTCCAGGAGAGGAAGCGTGTACAGAGACAGTGGTGAGTGAAGCAGCACGGTGGGCTGGAGGGCACTGGAAGCACCTCAGTAAGCCTAGGGTGGGAGCATGTGTCAGGAGGGACTCGGGACACAGGCAGAAGGAACCCATCTAGGTCTTTATGTCTCATTTCTGGAGATTTTGCTTGGTTATCCCATTAGCTGGGATAGCAAGCCATCAAAGTGTTACAAAGTGTTAAGGAAGGAAGTGACATCATCATATCTGTGCTTTATAAAGATGATGCTGATATAAGGGAAGAATGAATTGTAGAGGGTCAAGCCAGATGCAAGGAAACCAGCTCGACCCAATTGCTGGTATCCAGGTGAAATCTGTAAGTGTCTAAACTACAACAGTATAGTGATTTAGAGGAAAGGGTGGATGGAAGAGGTGTTGAGGGAGAAAGGACAGAATGTAGTTACTGGGAGAGAGAGAGAGAGTGTGTGTGTGTGTGTGTGTGTGTGTAGTCGGTGTGATGGAGAAGATATTTCCCAAGATTCTGGCTTGGTCATCTGGGTCGATGGTGACAACATTAAGAGTAAGAGTTAAAGAGTAGGTTTGGGAAAGATAATGAGTTGAGTTTGGTTAGAGGTGGACTTTGAGGTGGAAATTTAAAGTGGAGAGTTGTGCATCTGAATCTGGGGCTAAGAAGAAAGGCCTGGGCTAGATGTGTAAATCTGAGAGTGTGTCTCATGTGTATGGGCAGCAGTGAGGGTAATGGTGGGGGAGATCACAGGGGGCACTGGACAAGCACAGGCTTATCATTGGATCTGGGTTTGAGTCCTGGCTCTTACCCCGTGCTAGCCATATGACTTTGGGAAAGTCATTTAACCACATTGAGCCCTGTTTTTCTCATGTTTAATGGAGATACAAGGATCTACCTTAAAGCATTATTCGGTTATTTATTCAGTCGTTAATTCAACGAGTATGTATGTACGTAGGTATGTATTTATTTATTTTAAATTTATTTATTTATTTATTTTTGGCTGTGTTGGGTCTTCGTTGCTGCGCGCGGGCTTTCTCTAGTTGCAGCGAGCGGAGGCTGCTCTTCGTTTCCGTGTGTGGGCCTCTCATTGCGGTGGCTTTTCCTGTGGCAGAGCACAGGCTCCAGGGCACACGGGCTTCAGTAGTTGTGGCACACGGGCTCAGCCGTTGTGGCTCGCGGGCTCTAGAGCACAGGCTCAGTAGTTGTGGCCCACGGGACTAGCTGCTCGGCGGCATGTGGGATCTTCCCGGACCAGGGCTTGAACCCGTGTCCCCTGCATTGGCAGGCAGATTCTTAACCACTGCAGCACCAGGGAAGCCCTCAATGAATATTTACTGAGGTCCCACTCTGTGCATGGACTTGGGACACAAATGTAAAGAAAATAGTCATGGTCCACGCTCCAAGTTAACTTTCAGTCTTTTGTAGGGAGCAAACATTAAACAAATAATTGCCAGAACAATTATTGTTAGGGTAAATGCTGAGAAGAATTGCACAAGAGAATGAGTTTATGACACCTGGTATAATAGAGTAGCACAGAGTGGGTCCTGAGACAGTACCAGCAGGAGTAGTAACACTTGTGATACTTTTCATGGAGTCATGGAGTGATGTGAATAGATTCTAGTTTCCAGTGGATTGAGTAACAAATGAGATGTGAGAAACTGGCAGTAATGAACAAAGATTATTCAAAAGTTTGGCTGCTAAGAGGGCTATATAGAGAAGTGGTGACTGAGGAAAAGTTGTGGGGTTTTCAAGATGGAAGACTTGAGCATGTTGAACTGCTGAGGGGAAGGACCTGGCAAAGAGGAGGAAGTTATAGGAAATAGGGACAGAGGTCTCTCAGGAGACAGGCAGATGTAAAGAAATGTACCTTCTCTGACTAGCAGAAGAAGCATGGTAAGAGGATTAAATGAGATAACACATTACAAAATGCATGGCACAGTGGATGGCACATGGTGGGTGCTTTAAAAATTGTGTTGATTAAGGCTGTGAGCATGTACACACACACACACATATGCTTACACATACACCTGTACATCTAGCCACACATCTGCTTATATACATACGTGTATCTACCCACACACAGTGTTCAATGTTGTAATTGTGAGGATTAAAGGAGGGAAGTTGACGTTCATGCCTGGAGGCCTCACTTTCTTTGTGGAGAAGGAGGCAAGGAATCTGCTGAGAGATGGGGCAGAATTGTAGGTCTTGAGGAAACCATGATGAGTTAAACTGGCTAGTGCAGGAATGAAAAAAAGAAGAAAGTTGACCTGGAGAAGGATTGCTGAATGATGCTGAGGGACCACTGAAGATTGGAGTGGAGAATCACGTATTAGGGACAGTGAGGGCTGGGGAGTTTCCTCCAGCAAGCCCCATGTACCTCAGTACTGCATCATTTCAACCTGTGCACTGTGGTGTAACAAAACGCAGATGAGAGAATGAAGGATGCCAGCAGGGCAGTAAGTGAGGTGTTGGACGACAGGGTCTGACGGAACAGGAAAAAAACAAGTGGAGCCAAGTGGAACCCAGAGTAGGTGACATTTGGTGGCTCGTCAAGATCAAAGAGTTGAGTTTAGGGGGTTTTGAGGGTGTAGAGGAACTGGAAGAATAGAAAACGGTCCTTGGAGAGTTGTGTATTGGCATTTCAATTATCAAAAGAAGAGTGGTCTTAGAATGTGACCGAGATAAGGAGAAGCTGAAGGAGAATGCCAGTGGTGGTCATGAGAAGTTGAGAACCTAGAGGCTGGTCCTCCGCCCACACTCAGGAACTGAAACTTCTTTCTCCAAGAGCACCGTGATCTTTGATTGCCAAATTAAAGTCCTCTCCTCCAGTCTCAAGTCTTTGACTTCTCCTAGCACTCTTTACTGTTGGCCACCTCCTTCCTCGTACTCTCCCCTCACTGGACGTCTGGTAAATGTACTGTTCTGGTCCTTCTCCCCTTCTCATCCCTCCACTGGCTTCTCCTCTCAGCTCTCAGCTTGCTGGTAGAGACCTTCTCTGAAGACTCCTCTGAGCTGTGCCCACATTCACCGTCAGAGTCCCTCCCTAGCCAAGTGTCCATGAAGACTGGTGGAGGGAAAGAGAAGAGGCAGGAAGATGAGGTATGAAACTGGCTCTGAAGTTGGAGCAACTGACACATGGGCCTGAAACAGGGAAGTGGCAGTAGGAAAAGAAAGAAGAGATGGAAGTGGAAGGCATTTTAGAGTTTATGATGAAAGTCAACAGGACAACTGGGAGAAAGAAGTATGTAGGAGAGATGGAAGCAGAAGGATAAAAGATGATGAAACGTTGAGGCTTCCTGAGAGGACGATGTTGCCAGAAAGGGAACATGGGAGAGGATGCGTTTTGTGTGGAGCACGCTGAGTTTGCTGAGTTTAAGGTGCCAGCTGCCCATTCAGGTGAGATGCACAAAACACAGATGGACCTTGGAAAAGGTGCTTTAAAGAAAGAAAGAGGCAAGTACTAGAAATACATATTTGAGAGTTAATCACAATTAGTTGTGTCTATGACACACTGTAGGAGAGGAAGATCATGCCAACTGACAGCACGTGGGAAGAGAGGAGGGCAGAGTCGAGAACTTTGGGGACACCTGTGTTGAAGGGGTGGGAGGAAAAAGGCCCCCAGAAAGAGAGGTTTGTCACGAAGTGGGCAGGAGAAAACACAGACAGTGGAAGGAATAGAGAAAACAGTATCTTGAGGTCTAGGGAAGACTTTTTAGAGAGAAAAGACTACAATGTTCATGGCTTGTTGGAAGGAGAAAATATGGAAGAGAGAGCGAGAATTGCCAGCAAAGAACTGCTTGTTGGATTAAGCAGGGATCGGAGAATGGCAGAGCCTTGCATCCTTATTCCTCCAAGAACAAGAGAAGATGAAGAGAAAGAGGAATACATGGGCAAAGAAGGCAGTGTTGAGGTGGAGGAACATGGCAGTCTGGTGGTCCTCTGTGTTCTTGATAAGAGAGAAGCAGTCATCTCCAGAGAGAGCAGGAGGAAGGCTTGGGGTAGATGCTACAGGGATCAAGAAAGCATATCAGTCAGACTTGAGGGTGGTGGCCTGGGAAGAAGTCAGATGACCACATGTCCTTGTTTGTCTAGGACACTCATGGTTTGTGCCTGGTGTTCAGGCATAATTACTTTAATTGTATCCCTTTTCACTTTTAATTGGTCCAGTTTGGAAGATATATTGCAAGGTTAGCCTAGAGAGAAGCATTGAAGACTTGAAGACAAAAGAGGATTCCCTCGTCAGGAAAACACACAAAAAATAAACAAAGTAAGACCCACTTGAAAAAAAAAAAGACCCACTTGCATATGCTGCTTAAAAACCTGAAGCATGCAGCACTTTAATTTGCACTTTTGCGTCCAGTAGAGCAATGCTGGGCTCCAAAGGCTAGAGCACCTACAGCATTTGGAATGTAGTTAATTCAAACTTGATTGCTGAGCAGACGCCCACACCCAAATTGAAAATGTTCCAAGTTTTAGTTTCACATCAAACAAACCAAATAAATGACAATTTTGTATCTGTATTGGTTATATTTGGAGCAGTTGCCAATGCATTCTTTTTATTATTATTATTGAAGTATAGTTGACTTACAATGTTGTATTAATTTCAGATGTGTAGCAAAGTGATTCAGTTATACATATATATATATCTATTATTTTTCAGATTCTTTTCCATTATAGGTTATTATAAGATATTGAATGTAGTTCCCTGTGCTATACAGTAGGTCTTTGTTGTTTATCTATTTTGGTACATTATACTCTTACTAGTCAGACACTTTGTTGTTTGGAAGTCTGCTTCTAGATCATCAGCGCTTAATCTTTTTGGTCCCAGGAGCCTTTACACTCCTAAAAAATTGTTACGTTCCCCAAAGCTCTTTTACCTATATTGGCTATATGAATCAATACTTATGGTAATAAAAAAACAACAACAAAAAAAGTTGAGAGTAGCAGCCTTGTTTTATACTTTTACAAATCTCTTTTAATATCTCCCTTAATAAAAGACAACTGGCCTCCTTTCTCCTCCTGGCTTTCCAGTTCCCTCCTCTGCTTCCTTCTCCTCCCCAGCTGCTCCACTTTGACCTGGAGTCCGGAGAACCAGTCAAGCAGCCACTGGTCCTCTCGATCTAACACCACCTCCCCGAGGGGCCCCTGGTGATGAAAATGCCAGGAAAGATTTAAAGACATTATCAGACTTTCCAACCAAAACTCTGCAAGAGCACCCCTCCCTTGCCTACTGTGAGGACAGGGTAATTGACCATTATTTGAAAATCAAAGGTCTGACTCGGGGTCAAGCTGTGGTTCAGTATATGAAAATAGTAGAAGCTCTACCGACCTATGGAGTCCATTATTATGCAGTAAAGGATAAACAAGGACTTCCTTGGTGGCTTGGAATCAGCTATAAAGGAATTAAGCAGTATGATTTGCAAGATAAGGTGAAACCTCGGAAAGAGGCAAAACAGATCCATGAAACTTGCACAAGCCTCTTAGATAGCCTTATCCACCAGAGGGCAGACAGCAGAAGCAAGAAGAACTACAGTCCTGCAGCCTGTGGAACAAAAACCACATTCACAGAAAGAGACAAGATGAAAAGGCAGAGGGCTATGTACCAGATGAAGGAACAAGATAAAACCCCAGAAAAACAACTAAATGAAATGGAGATAGGCAATCTTCCAGAAAAAGAATTCAGAATAATCATAGTGAAGATGATCCAGGACCTCGGAAAAAGAATGGAGGCAAAGATCGAGAAGATGCAAGAAATGTTTAACAAAGACCTAGAAGAATTAAAGAACAAACAAACAGAGATGAACAATACAATAAGTGAAATGAAAACTACACTAGAAGGAATCAATAGCAGAATAACTGAGGCAGAAGAACGGATAAGTGACCTGGAAGACAGAATGGTGGAATTCACTGCTGCGGAACAGAATAAAGAAAAAAGAATGAAAAGAAATGAAGACAGCCTAAGAGACCTCTGGGACAACATTAAATGCAACAACATTTGCATTATAGGGGTCCCAGAAGGAGAAGAGAGAGAGAAAGGACCCGAGAAAATATTTGAAGAGATTATAGTCGAAAACTTCCCTAACATGGGAAAGGAAATAGCCACCCAAGTCCAGGAAGCGCAGCGAGTCCCATACAGGATAAACCCAAGGAGAAACACGCCGAGACACATAGTAATCAAATTGGCAAAAATTAAAGACAAAGAAAAATTATTGAAAGCAGCAAGGGAAAAATGACAAATAACATACAAGGGAACTCCCATAAGGTTAACAGCTGATTTCTCAGCAGAAACTCTACAAGCCAGAAGGGAGTGGCATGATATACTTAAAGTGATGAAAGGGAAGAACCTACAACCAAGATTACTCTACCCAGCAAGGATCTCATTCACATTCGATGGAGAAATCAAAAGCTTTACAGACAAGCAAAAGCTAAGAGAATTCAGCACCACCAAACCAGCTCTACAACAAATGCTAAAGGAACTTCTCTAAGTGGGAAACACAAGAGAAGAAAAGGACCTACAAAAACAAACCCAAAACAATTAAGAAAATGGTCATAGGAACATACATATCAATAATTACCTTAAACGTGAATGGATTAAATGCTCCAACCAAAAGACACAGGCTTACTGAATGGATACAAAAACAAGACCCATATATATGCTGTCTACAAGAGACCCACTTCAGACCTATGGACACATACAGACTGAAAGTGAGGGGATGGAAAAAGATATTCCATGCAAGTGGAAAACGAAAAAAAACTGGAGTAGCAATACTCAAATGAGATAAAATAGACTTTAAAATAAAGAATGTTACAAGAGACAAGGAAGGACACTACATAATGATCAAAGGATCAATCCAAGAAGAAGATATAATAATTGTAACTATATATGCACCCAACATAGGAGTACCTGAATACATAAGGCAACTGCTAACAGCTATAAAAGAGGAAATCGACAGTAACACAATAATAGTGGGGGACTTTAACACCTCACTTACACCAATGGACAGATCATCCAAAATGAAAATAAATAAGGAAACAAGCTTTAAATGACACAATAGACCAGATAGATTTAATTGATATGTATAGGACATTCCATCCAAAACCAGCAGATTACACTTCCTTCTCAAGTGCGCACAGAACATTCTCCAGGATAGATCACATCTTGGGTCACAAATCAAGCCTCAGTAAATTTAAGAAAATTGAAATCGCATCAAGCATCTTTTCTGACCACAACACTATGAGATTACAAATCAATTACAGGGAAAAAAACGTAAAAAACACAAACACATGGAGGCTAAACAATACGTGATTAAATAACCAAGAGATCACTGAAGAAATCAAAGAGGAAATCAAAAAATACCTAGAGACAAATGACAATGAAAACACGATGACCCAAAACCTATGGGATGCAGCAAAAGCAGTTCTAAGAGGGAAGTTTATAGCTATACAAGCCTACCTCAAGAAAAAAGAAAAATCCCAAATAAACAATCTAACCTTACACCTAAAGGAACTAGAGAAAGAAGAACAAACAAAACCCAAAGTTAGCAGAAGGAAAGAAATCATAAAGATCAGAGCAGAAATAAGTGAAATAGAAACAAAGAAAACAATAGCAAAGATCAATAAAATTAGAAGCTGGTTCTTTGAGAAGATAAACAAAATTGATAAACCATTAGCCAGACTCAATAAGAAAAAGAGAGAGAGGACTCAAATCAATAAAATTAGAAATGAAAACGGAGAAGTTACAACAGACACCACAGATATACAAAGCATCCTAAGAGACTACTACAAGCAACTCTGTGCCAATAAAATGGACAACCTGGAAGAAATGGACAAATTCTTAGAAAGGTATAACCATCCAAGACTGAACCAGGAAGAAATAGAAACTATGAACAGACCAATCACAAGTAATGAACTTGAAACTGTGATTAAAAATCTTCCAACAAACAAAAGTCCAGGACCACATGGCTTCACAGGTGAATTCTATCAAACATTTAGAGAAGAGCTAACACCCATCCTTCTCTAACTCTTCCAAAAAATTGCAGAGGAAGGAACACTCCCAAACTCATTCTATGAGGCCACCATCACCCTGATACCAAAACCAGACAAAGATACTACAAAAAAAAGAAAATTACAGACTAATATCACTGATGAATATAGATGCAAAAATCCTCAACAAAATACTAGCAAACAGAATCCAACAACACATTAAAAGGATCATACACCATGATCAAGTGGGATTTATCCCAGGGGTGCAAGGATTCTTCAATATATGCAAATCAATCAATGTGATACACCATATTAACAAATTGAAGAATAAAAATCATATGATCATCTCAATAGATGCAGAAAAAGCTTTTGACGAAATTCAACACCAATTTATGATAAAAACTCTCCAGAAAGTGGGCATACAGGGAACCTACCTCAACATAATAAAGGCCATATATGACAAACCCACAGCAAACATCATTCTCAATGGTGAAAAACTGAAAGCATTTCCTCTAAGATCAGGAACAAGACAAGGATGTCCACTCTCACCACTATTATTCAACATAGTTTTGGAAGTCCTAGCCACGGCAATCAGAGAAGAAAAAGAAATAAAAGGAATCCAAATTGGAAAAGAAGGAGTAAAACTGTCACTGTTTGCAGATGACATGATACTATACACAGAGAATACTAAAGATACCAACAGAAACCTACTAGATCTAATCAATGAATTTGGTAAAGTTGCAGGATACAAAATTAATGCACAGAAATCTCTTGCATTCCTATACACTAATGATGAAAAATCTGAAAGAGAAATTATGGAAACACTCCCATTTAACATTGCAAAAAAAAGAATAAAATACCTAGGAATACACCTACCTAGGGAGACAAAAGACCTGTATGCAGAAAACAATAAGACACTGATGAAAAAAATTAAAGATGATACCAACAGGTGGAGAGATATACCATGTTCTTGGATTGGAAGAATCAATATTGTTAAAATGACCATGTTACCCAAAGCAACCTACAGATTCAGTGCAATTCCTATCAAATTACCAATGGCATTTTTTACAGAATTAGAACAAAAAATCTTAAACTTTGTATGGAGACACAAAAGACCCTGAATAGCCAAAGCAGTCTTGAGGGAAAAAAACAGAGCTGGAGGAATCAGACTCCCTGACTTCAGACTATACTACAAAGCTACAGTAATCAAGACAATATGGTACTGGCACAAAAACAGAAACATAGATCAATGGAACAAGATAGAAAGCCCAGAGATAAACCCACGCACCTATGGTCAACTAATCTATGATAAAGGAGGCAAGGATATACAATGGAGAAAAGACAGTCTCTTCAGTAAGTGGTGCTGGGAAAACTGGACAGCTACATGTAAAAGAATGAAATTAGAACACTCCCTCACACCATACACAAAAATAAACTCAAAATGGATTAGAGACCTAAATGTAAAACCGGACACTATAAAACTCTTAGAGGAAAACATAGGAAGAACACTCTTTGACATAAATCACAGCAATATTTTTTTTGATGCACCTCCTAGAGTAATGGAAATAAAAACAAAAATAAACAAATGGGACCTAATGAAACTTCAAAGATTTTGCACAGCAAAGGAAACCATAAACAAGACGAAAAGACAACCCTCAGATGGGAGAAAATATTTGCAAATGAATCAACGGACAAAGGATTAATCTCTAAAATATACAAACAGCTCATGCAGCTCAATATTAAACAAACAAACAACTCAATAAAAAAATGGGCGGAAGATTTAAATAGACATTTCTCCATAGAAGACATACAGATGGCCAAGAGACACATGAAAAGCTGCTCAACATCACTAATTATTAGAGAAATACAAATCAAAACTACAATGAGGTATCACCTCACACTTGTTAGAATGGGCATCATCAGAAAATCTACAAACAACAAATGCTGGAGAGTGTGTGGAGAAAAGGGAACCCTCTTGCACTGTTGGTGGGAATGTAAATTGATACAGCCACTGTGGAGAACAGTATGGAGGTTCCTTAAAAACTAAAAGTAGAATTACCATATGATCCAGCAATCCCACGACTGGGCATATACCCAGAGAAAACCATAATTCAAAAAGACACATGCACTCCAATGTTCACTGCAGCACTATTTACAATAGCCAGGTCATGGAAGCAACCTAAATGCCCATCGACAGACGAATAGATAAAGAAGAAGTGGTACATACATACAATGGAATATTACTCAGCCATACAAAGGAATGAAATTGGGTCATTTGTTGATACGTGGATGGATCTAGAGACTGTCATACAGCATGAAGTAAGTCAGAAAGAGAAAAACAAATATCATGTATTAACGCATATATGTGGAACCTAGGAAAATGGTACAGATGAACCGGTTTGCAGGGCAGAAGTTGAGACACAGTTGCAGAGAACAAACACCAAGGGGGGAAAGCCTCGGTGGGGTGGGGATGGTGGTGGTGTGATGAATTGGGTGATTGGGATTGACATGTATACACTGATGTGTATAAAATTGATGACTAATAAGAACCTGCTGTATAAAAAAATAAATAAAATAAAATTCAAAAATTAAAAAAAAAAAACAGATCTGCTAGCTGGCTTGTGGGTACTAACAGTATATTCATTAAGTGTAACATTTTTAAATGAAAAAAGAATAAATCAATAATACAGTGGAAAAAAAAAAGGCAGCTGGATTCTCATATCTGCTTCTGCATTCAGTCTGTTGTAGTATGCTGTTCTTGTTGAAGTATATAAAGAAAATCCAGCCTCACACAGATATGTAGGAAGGAGTATTTTAGTAGACTTTTAAGACAATTGTGGATATTCTTTAACACTATACCAAAACTTGACAAGCAGCAGCTTTTTAAAGTTGGTTGCAAATGTGGAATCTGAAAGCATACCAATCAGCTTTTTGCACTTGGTTACATTAAAATTCTTTGGTTTGTCTTGCACTTTGGTGAATAATTTACTCCTGCATGATTTTTTACATGTATTGGTCCCTTAGAAAATATTGGTCCATTGAGTTATGTAGACCTTCCAAATACCAACACATTTTTTACATAATATTTAAAATTGTATGCATGGCTATCACCAAAATTTCATCAGAAGAGTCTTTAAGTATTGGAAAGCTATTATACTCACGTTGGTGGATGCAGTTTTCCGAAATGGTAATTTTCTCTTGAAAGCTTGAATTTCGTCATTGGCCACAAATACTGCCAAGTATTTTCCTTAAAATGACAGGTTTGTTTCATTCATTTTTTGAGAAAATATCTTCCAATCCCCAAGTCTGAGTAACCTTAGTTTGTGTGTCAGTAGTTATTTCAACTGAAAATGGTGATCCCTGAGCAGTGGGGCTAGTTGAGCTCACAACTCAGCTGCACCAATGTTTGTTCTCAAGCAGCTGCCATACTTCTGTGCACAGCAGAGGCGCTTCACTCACTCTTCCCGTTTTGTCCCACAGAATGTTAAGAAGATGTGCAAATCCCTCCATTCTTCTCTCCTTTGTCCCTCTCTTTACCCCTGCTATAATAAGGCAGACTGTGCACACACTACCTTGTCTTGGTTGCTTTAAGTTATGGGTTTACTCGCCAAATTATGGAGTTCTCCAAGGGCCACACATCAGACTTCTTATGCCTTCTCAGTGCTCAGTGCACTGTGCCCATGTGTGTAGTCAATACACAACACCTAGTTGTCCAGTGAACACTGGGTGAGTGAAATTGATGAAAGCTTCTCCTATTCATTGGGTTAATTACGGTCATTTGGGGCATATTTTTGCTAAGTTGAATTATTAGGAAAGCAACATCACCCAAAACAGTAAACATTTTGATATCTTAATTTATCTAGAACAGCAAGTTTGTATTTGGAGTATGTTTTTTCAATAATAAATAACAATATGTGATTTCTAACAATAGTTATCTCTAGAGACCAGCGCCACCCACTGAAAACTGAAACTCAGCATCTCTTTTAATGCGAGATGGGATTTTCTTTAGTTAGAGCATAAGCCTCTATTGAATAGAGTGATGTATTTAATCTTTCTAAATTATATATAGATGCCCATGGGAGCTCCATAAGATTACGGCTCTAATGTAATCAATGGCTTGTTGCAGCTTATTTGTAAAATGTAACAAGACAACTTTTAAAAACTGACATTAGTATGTTTTCTCAAATTTGATGGTCAGGAATCTTGAATTTTATAATTAGAAGTTAAAATTTATGTTTCATATATTTAAATTTGATATATTTCTTAAATTAAATGTTTATATAATTTAATAGTTCACTTCTTTTGTTGTAGGTATCAATTAGAAATAAAAGAGTACTTGATAATTGGGAAATATCCAATTGCAGAAATGTTTACAGTACTGTCAGTTTTCAAGTTACCTATGCTGTACCATTCCCTTGAGCATCTATTAAACATCTGGGTGAAATGTACTAGATATGAAGAAAATAGAAACGTGTGGTGTGGCCTTTACAGTTAAGAATTTTTTTAATTTTTTAATTTTTATGCAATTTTTAAAGGTTACTTTCCATTTACAGTCACTACAAAACATTGGCTATGTCCCCCAAGCTGTACAATACATCCTTGAGCCCTTCTTACACCCAGTAGTTTGTACTTCCCACCCCCTGACCCCTACAGTTAAGAATTTAACTGTCCTTTCAGACTTTGTCTGTCTGTATAAACGTATATATTCTAGAGAGAGAGTTATTTCTACTAAGTGCTTTTTGAAAGTGAAAATCCAGTTGAAATTTTTAGTAATCTGATTTTTAAAATATTTTTAAAAGTCCCCTAACTGTAACCAGTCCTATTAGTCATTACTGCATATAGCTCCCTCCTTCCCACTGTGTCTGAAACATGCCCACCTGAACCTGCTCATACCATGTAGACAGAGCCATGAGTGCCCGATGCCTGGAGAGGCTGTGGCCAGCAGGAAGGCTCTGGTTTGCAGCTGATTTTATTTCTGTCAGCCCCTGAGGTCACACATGGGGGGCAGACCCCGCTGCGTTCCCTCAGGCAGCCTTTGAACACCAGGCCTAGGAACATGGCCTTGGACAATCTCTGACCACATTGGAGTTGACAGTATGAATGTGGTCATGGAGCTAAATGGTGCTTCAGAGAAGGAGATTGTACCTCCACTTTAGTTCTGCTTCACTCCAGGTTACCAGCTGCCCCAGTTTCCACAGGACTGTTCCAATTGCAAGACATGAAGTCCCAGGGCTCCTTTTATGCTGTCTAATTTTCCTGGCACCAGTACAATATCCCAGATCTTGCATGATGGGAGTGAGCCTGGAACTGTAGAGTTTTGCAGGAATTATGAAAGAATCAGACACAGCCGGTGTTATTGATCTTCAGTGAAGAGAAACTCCAGAGTGTTTCTTCCCCTGAACTGGTTTTATTTTCTGCCACCAGCAGCCATTGCAAACCCTCAACCCCACTTGGCACACAGCATTTTTTTGTTGGAAGCTGCTTGTATGATTGTGCCAGTGGTTGCTCTAGGTGTTCATCTTGAGCACTTAAAATGATTGCTTTTGCAGTTGCAGATGGCTTTACCAGCTCCAAACAAAGAAGGTCATGGCGGGTCCTGATTATATAGTGCGGTTTCTGGAAAGAATCTGCTACAGATTGTATGATGAAGCAGACTGTGCTGACCTAGGGAATTTTTACAAGGTTAAATCAACCATAAATTGATTTATGGTCTGGGCCTTGTCTGCTTTTCTGATAGTTCCTCTAAAGGGCTTTTGGAGAACATAAACTATATGTTCTTATCCATTGAGATGCACAGCTCCCATGTCCTACGTATGTGTTCGTGGAGGCTCCATGGCTGGAATACACGGGGGTCTGGCAGGCATGCTCTGCTTTCACTTTTATCTCACAGAGAGCTGACAGACAAGAACATTGAATTACACTTGTTGTTGGTCAGGACAGACGGTCGTGTTAGAAAATGAGAATCTATGCTACAGATGAGAAGAAAGGGCAGGGAATTAAAATAGCTTCCCAATACTCAATGACTTCCATTTTACAAAATGGAGATTATATACTACAGGGGGTTTCTTTGTCAATTTTTAAAATCTTAATTCAAAATGTTTAATTTCTTGCTTCAGAATGTTTCCGTCTTTCCCCTTAACCCTACCTGGCATTTTTAAGTTGGTGGACATCATGCCTTGGAGTCAGAATCCCCTTTTTTTATGCTGTTATCGCTAAACCTTATGCCACCGAAAGAGATCCAGGTATGATAAGAGGCTCTTGGAGTGTGTTCTTATAGCCAAATGTGTGCTTGCTGAGCTATCGAAAATGTGTGTGCTTCCTTTTCATGCTTCTGTTATCAGCCTTGGACAGCTCATTCCAGAGACTGATCAATCTTGTAATCAGGGTAAAGCTCTTAAAAAAAAAAAAAAAAAAAAGACAGTGCATTTATCATAGGGAAACATACATAAAATCCATCTGACTGTTGACTGTGGTCAGTATGTTAGGCTATTAGAGAACGTCCCCACGTTCCCTGTTAAGCATGAGGATATAGTCCCCCCTACTCTCTTGCCCATAATTTGGCAGGAACTGGAGCCTTGATTTAAGGCGCCTTGTGGCAGAACTGAGGGAGAGAGTGGAGACCCCGGGCCGTGGTGGGGCTCCGTACAATAGGCTGAGTTTCCACAGTCTTCTGTGCCAGGGAGCAGCTGGTCATATTTGTCCATCCCGTGAACTGATCTTTTCCCTGAAACCTTGGCTTGGATTGTTTCCTGCCAACAACGTGAAATCCTCATGTGTGCCAGGTGAACCGCTGTTCGAGATATTTTCAGAATCCAAGGGTGTTATGCTAGGAAGTGAGGATCACTTGAGTAAAACAAACAAACAAGCAGTTAGGGGTTTATTTCAGTAGGATCTGTAATTTTGAGTTATGGCTCCTTGGGGAGGAAGAGCGGCCCAAGACGGTTATGGTGTGCTACAAGGCAATTGCCAAGGGACGGGTCCAGATTCCTACTGTAATTTAGCCTTTGCAGACAGAGCTAAAAATATCAAAACACGGTAGTATAAGCAAACCCTTTGTCTACTCGGTTTCCCGTCATTTGAAGCCTAGTCCGCATTTCATTTATTTGGTAAAAAACAAAAATCCCAGCTCAGGCTCAATTCCCTGGGCTGCAGCAGAGGAGACTAGGGCTTGCTGTTATCTGCAGAGATTGCTTCCTCGGCGCCCGTCCTGGACTAATAACTATTACTGAGGCTGAAAGTGGAAGAATCCATCTTTCTTTCCCAAATTACAAAGAAAGCGAGCCCATGACATCACTCTCCTTGAACAAATAATACTGAAAAAAATTTGTTTCAATGGCTTTTCAAAATAAAGATGAGTTGCTGTAGAGATGATCATAATGTGATGGGGAAAGAAAAAATGAATGTGGGACTGTCCAAATGTTTGTCTCCACCAGAAATGTGATTGGATTCTGCCCTGTTTGTTCTTCCTTTGTTGTTACAGTCATAGCACATATTCTCAGGCACAGCACACGAGGCCGAGGCAACGGAGACACAATCTCATTAATGATTCAACATGCCACCCTAGTGGCCACTCGAGGGAGTACATGAGGCTGCGGCAACTGAGACACAATCTCATTAATGATTCAACATGCCACCCTAGTGGCCACTCGAGCCCCAGCCCACATGTAGATTTGAGATGGACGTTCAGTTCATTGCCTCAGCTCTCTGGGAAAGATGCCCTTACCGCAGGCTGCCTGTGAAAGTCACCTGGGAACATGAGTAGTTACAAACACTGTCCCCACCCCTGCATGCTGGGACTTGGTGGGGTGGGGTGCAGGCATCAGTGTTTTCCAAGCTCCGTGTGGTTCTAACATGCAGCGGGGTAGAGACCCACTGCTTTGGGAGAACTTCCAGGCAGCTTCCTCATCCTGTAACCTCACACCCTGCCCACCTTCTCCGGCTGCAGGGAAGTCTTCTTGCCTCCAGGAAGAAAAGTGGAAGAGATCCCTGGCAATTGGAGTCACGGATGTAAGACTAAGATTTCTTAGTCTGCGGCAGATCTTTACCTTTCTGTAAAATAAATGCTGCAATAGTGCTGAAAGAGTGGGGGGAGAAAAAAAAAAACCCAGTCATCCTGCTGTTTTGCATCAGTGTCGGCTCAGTAGCCTGGTCAGCCACGTGGACTTAATGCTTTTGTTTCTACTGGGACCTTGTTCTCCACCCCCCATCCCCGCCTCCCCCTGAGGATAGGGTGTTGCACTTTTGACCTCTGTGGATTTCTCTATTGAACTGGTCCTCAAAGCCAGGAAGTTCAGGGCTGGGGCTGAGGTTCTGCTCTTGGAAGCTGTCCAGAGCACTATGGAAAGTAACTTGTCAGAGTCAAGGCATCGTTCCTATGAGAGGCCGCGTTCTCAAGGAAGGGTGTGTCCAGTCCCAGCCCAGAGAGGCCAGTGGGCAGTGCCCCTTGCTTGCCTGGAGGGAAGGCCATAATTTGAGCATTCCACTTATTATGGGCCAAAAGCTGGATAAGAAGTGAAAATCTAGAATAAAGTTAAGGGAAAGTTTTGCTCAGACCTGGCTGTGATCTAAGGAAGAAAATGGCAGGGTTTAGGTGCCCTAAAGTCGTAAGTTCCAGTAATGTGCCAGGCACTGTTCCAAGTGCTGGGTGTACAAAGCTGTGAGAGAGTTCGCTGACCTTGGCATCCTTGAGTGCAAGGTCAGGCGGAGAAGACAGATAGTAAGCGAACAAAAGCTTGAGAGGTATTTCCAAAGGGAAGTGCAGGGTGCTACAGGATGAGACACCTATAGGGCCCTCCCCTAGATGGGGCCATAGGGCACCCCACCGCACCCGGGGTCATCCTGGACCTGATGTTGGCTACAGTAGATCTCGATATGGAGTGTGTGGTTATCTCCCCCGGCTGAATGCAGAGTCACCAGTTTCCCGCGTGGAGACTTGTTGCCTTTGACCCGATGCCTCTGGTATGTCAGATTTGCAGTCTGCACTTAGCACCTCTGTTGTGAATTAGTGGTGGAGAAGGGGACCCACTGCTTCCTCACTGACAACAAGGGCCAGGTGTGTCTGTGGAAGTTTCTCTGAGGGGAGGACAGAAGCTAGAGAAGGGCAGCTGTGAAATAACCCCAGCATTATCAGCCCCCCCTTAGCATCACTAGGTGCCTTCCTTCCACAGATAGAGTGACTTAGAAACAAGAGGATCAGACTGATGAAGAGGTAGGTGGAAACATGTGAATAAACAAAAACTCATCAGTGGAGAAGCAGAAGGCATTGCGAGGCGACAGTGAGTTTGGCAGACTAGTTGGCATGGAGGATTTACGTCGGAAAATCAGGTCTGAAAAATTAAATACAGCCAGATTGGAGGAGATTTGGGAATTTAGAGGGCTTTTATGGTTTTGTTTCATTTTTATTTCTTGGTTTGCTTATTTACTTATTTATTTTCTGAAGGCAGTGGAGGGTAACAGATACTTGTTGGGTGAAAGACCAAGATGTTTTCTTATAAAGATCAATGCCACAGAAGTAACACGTGTAGCGTAGATGGAGTGAGAAGAAACCAGAAACAGGGAGACCAGCTGGGCAGCTCTTAAAATTGTCTGCACCTAAGATTATTAGGGTCTGACGTAGGACATTCATGTCCTTACAACTTAGAGCGCCCTGTCATTTATCTTTGGCCAGCAAGTAAGTGTGAATGGAATACTTTCCTTAGTGTTGCTTTTATAGTTCCTAAAATCGATACCTTTGATTTTTCACAAAATAACTACCAATAACTTGACTATGTATTTCCTTTAAATATAAACAGAAAAGCTAGTTTTAAATATTACCATCATGGGGGAAAAAAGAGAAAAAGAGAGGAAGAAAGAAGAAAGAAAGCCTGAATCAATGGTCTGAAGAAAATAAACAGAATTAGATATTAATATTAGAATAATAAAGAGTGTTTATGCTTCTTCCTTGTTTAAAAAAAAGAAAGAGGAGGAAGGTCAAGCAAGACCGCATCTGTCCACTGGGATGGATGCGGGTAAGGCCAGTAGTTTCTAAAAGCACTTGTTCAGAAAGATGATTTCAAAGGTCCCTTTTAGAGCTAAGATCCAGAATCTGAGACGTGGTCTCTGGGCTCTCTACCTGTCTTACACGCAGTGGAGCCTGGGAAGTACTAAGAATCACCACTTTTCAGACCTGTAGTTAATTTTCAAAACCACTTTCCAGAGAATAAAGTTTAAGCCTCTGAGACACCTGGTCAGAGCTGGGGTCTGTGTAGCCTTCCTCTCCCGCCCCCTGCCTGGACTGTTACCTATTTGGAATATTCTTCCACATCCTTATGAAGCTTATCATGTACCACTGAATGAATAAGGCAGCCTCTGGTGTTGCCCCACTTGAGGGATGCTCCAGCCATCTGGATTCCTCCAGGGTAGCTCAGCTTCAGTGTGGAGAAGACCACCATTAGCTACACTGGCTTCTTGCCTACTCCCCTCCTTCTGTTGCTCCTAAAGTAGCAAAATTGACTGATTCAGTTCCATGCCTTTTCATATTCCCCGCCTTCTCCCTGGGAGAGGTGATAATGATCAGAAAAATAGCAAAAAGACAGCAGCAGGAAGGAGGAGGAGGAGCCTGGGACCTGGATCCCTGCCATGGTCCTAGCCTCCAAGGCCTTGCAGCTTGGTTGCTAGGGGCAGGATGTGTGAAAGGAATTTGCAGAAGGACCCTGAAAAGCCATACAAAACACAGAGTAGAAAAAAGCGCCCACCAGTGGGTACCGCGTCGCTCCACGTCAGTGAGCCCGTGGGGTACTGCTGTGCAATTACAAATCTGGTGGAATTGTATGACCTTGGGTGGGTCATTTGAACCTTTCTTAATCTCTGTGTCTCGCCTATAAAGCAGGTGCATTTTACCTAAAGTACAGATTGTGGCGTTATAGGAGGTATATGATAGGTTATGACAAAATATGAGGAACAATATAAAACATTTGTGAAGGCTGTTATTATGCCTGTACTTTGCTAAATGATGACAACGAATAATGACTTGTTTAGATAATGAGGGAGCCTTTCAGATACTCAGATTCATAACACATTACATGTCGTAGAAGGAAATCTGGAGTCCTACCTCCAGCAAATACAGTCGTCGTTGGATAAAAAAAAGTTGACTCTGTTCTATGTACTGTATATGAACTTTGCGATATATGTCTCCACATAGGCAAAACAACAACAACAAAGAAAGGAAATACAAACACAATCATTTTAACTACTTTTTAGTAATATAAAAAATCAACTGGATTAGATCAGATTTCAGGTTAAAAAATGGCTTCTTAGAGTATTCACTCATTCACTCTTGTTCAATCAACGCAAATTGATTTCTGCCTCTTTGGGATTTGACGTAATGGATTTTGACTTGCATTTAAAGTGCGCTGCAGTATTCATGCCTCTGTTGAACACATAGGACATGTTAAGTACACAGTCTTGATCCTTCTGTCATCAGAGGCGCTGTCAGGAACTCAGACCTATCCGTGTAAAGAAGCCAGAACCCTGAGCTTTTCCTGTTAATCACTGGCCTCAGATTTGCCTTGCTTACAGAAAAGGCTGAAATGGCCTTCGTGTGTGTCTGTATCTTTCTGAGCTTCCTCACTTACATTCTTAGAAAAAAAAAACACCATGTTTTTGAGTGGTTTACGAGCAACGTGATAGAGCCCCACAGTCTGAGGTGCCGTGAGGTGAGCCACCCTCCGGGTCTGCTCCCCAAACCCGCTGACGTGGGTTGACGTCGGTCCCACACGGTGGCTCAGGCCACTTCCCGCACACTTGTGAGGGCAGGTGCCACCTGACATAGTGACTACAGCCTACTATTTCAGAGTGACAAAATAGTTTTTTAATTTTTTTTTAAAAAAAGTGTTTTCATCAAATCCTTACTCAACATTCAGCAGTTACTCAAAAGCCTCAATTCCAAACTTTGAAGCTGGAGCCAGGCCCCTGGGTGGGGCTAGTGGAGTACAGGGGGTGGCAGGGAAGCAGCTGGGTCCATCTCCAGCCTGGAGGGCGTGTTCCCTGCGTCCTCACCCATTTGGGAGGCAGTTACTGCCCAGGGTTCACACAATTCGAGCCCAAAATGAGTGGGACTTAATTCTTGGCACTGTGTCAAGTTTATCAGCAGATTTTTCTAGAACTGATTTAGTGTGACCAATTTGCTGTGATTTCATAATACAGTGTGATAGCTAGGGTGTATGTGTGTGTTGTTTTTATGCCAAAAAAGATGCTTTTTTTTCTTCACCTTTGAAAGGTTAAATCCAATCTTTAGGCACCTCTTACATAACGTCTTTGGAAATTGTATAAATAATTTAGATTGTGACTGGGCCATGAAGTTAGAATTTCACAGTACACATTTTTCCATATCTAAAAGGAAATGGAATTGAATCCAGAATCGTGTTTAAAATTGAATCGGACATGTAAGGCTCCTTCCAGGTTAGGCTGGATAATCAAGTTAATTCAAATCATTTGCAGGACTTTCTTTGGAAAAATGGGACCTTGTGCAGAGGTGCTAGATACACAATGCATCTGTCTGCGTTTTGAAAACCAAAGTCTTGCAGCCTGGGTTCTATTCGTGTTTGGTCTCTTGTTTTACTTTTACTGCTTTTGTAAATGCAGGTTTGGAATTCCAACTCACATCTGTTATTTGGAGAGAAACCTGGACAGTTACTCCCTAGTTGTGGCAGCCTCCCTGCTAGCGGAATCATAACTAGCCCATCTCCACCGTTTAGTGCATCCCCAACGGAACACGCCTTAGGAAAAAAGAAGGGACAGCGTGCGTCCTCTGAGATCGGTTTACATCCCGCATCACTTAAGCATGTGTAATTGTAGTTAGTTGCACTGTTGATATCCGCTACCTAGTAATTAATGTACTTTCCCACACTTCTGCTTGAGATGTGTTATTAACTTCTCAGATCTGTCCTGCTGCTCCTGACTTAGTCTGTACACAGTGGGAAGAAATCTTGTTTCTTACCCAAAATTGCAGAGCAATTTGATCCAGTTTCTTTTGTTGAAATGCTGAGTTAATTCTGTTTAACCACGGATGATAGTAAAGTTGCACTAACAGCACTTTTTAATCAATGGGAAATGTTTAACTTGTGTGAGGTGGGAGCTGGGAATCCAGATGGGTGGAGGGGTGGGGGGAGCCAGGGAAACAACTCCACATGAAAATGTTAACTGTGTGATTAAGCATAAGCTTTTACATGGAGTTATTATGGGATACTAAAGGGACCTTTACTGCATGAACTTGGAGGCAGAATGTAAATGTTCTTGTGTGCCTATTAAAGAGGAAAGCAAAGATATTCTTTCTCTCTCTCTCTCTCTTTCTCACTCTCTCTTTGTCTTTTTGCCCATTTCCAGATTGCTTTGCAGAAATAACAACCAGCTTAGGAAACCTAGGATGAGACTTACCTAGTTGATACTAATCATATACCAAATCCAGAAACTGAGGACAGTTGTTGACGCAGTTTAATAGATAGCTAGACAGACCTGTTTACCCATGTTAGGACGCTAGCAGATCATTTCAACTTGCCTTTATTGGTAGAACAATTTGGGTTGAACTTCTCCCCAGTGTGAAATCAGTAGTACAGATTGACTCCACATTAATAATGCAGAGAGAAAAGTTGTTTGCTTGGAAAAACCTAGAACTTGCCTTCTTCTGTCCATGTGGCAGCTCCTCACAAATGTATTGTTTTGAGTTTTACATCACATAGGAGAACAGATGATATGTATTTTCACTTGTCATAAGTTTCCTGATTTTTATTTAGGCTCTTGGGTGTAAATAAGGTGACTATCATTTCCATGAAGACATTGGTCCCAGTTATTTCACATTGCTGTTTCAGAGGAGGTTGGCAAATATTTTTCACAGCCTGGTTTGCTTTGTTTGTTTCGTTGATCGGCTGTTTTTTTCCAAGAAGAATGAAATAACATGTCTAGAACCTTTCTCTGACTTCCAAGTGTATTCATGTTTATGTATATTCTTTCACTTCTCTTTCTCCCCGCTATTAAGATTCTATCCACTCTTAAAGTAGGATTGCTGTCCTTTGGCCATGCCCATCCTCTATGGTTTTCTGTGACAGAGTGTGCAGTACATGTGTGACAACAAGTGAGCAAAACACAGGAAATGGAAAGGGAGAGAGGACAGATTATGTCCTTCTTACTTTAGATCTAGGACACTTCTAAACCCCCAAATTGTAATGCATTTTTAAAAAATTTTTATTGATATTGAAATATAGTAGATTTACAATGTTGTGTTAGTTTCAGGTGTACAGCAAAGTGATTGAGTTATACATATATATAACTATATATATTCTTTTTTAACATTCTCTTTCATTATAGGTTAATCCAAGATATTGAGTATAGTTTTCTGTGTTATACAGTAGGTCCTTGTTGGTTGTCTATTTTATATGTAGTATTGTGTATGTTTTAATCCCAAACTCCTAATTTATCCCTCCTCCCCTTACCCCTTTGGTAACCATAAGTTTGTTTTCTATGTCTGTGAGTCTGTTTCTGTTTTGTAAGAAAGTTCATTTGTATCATTTTTTTAGATTCCACATATAAGTGATATCATGGGATATTTGTCTTTGTCTGGCTTACTTCACTTAGTATGATAAAGTCCATCCATGTTGCTGCAAATGGCATTATTTCATTCTTTTTATGACTGAGTAATATTCCATTGTGTATATATACCACATCTTCTTTATCCATTCCTCTGTCGATGGACATTTAGGTTGCTTCCATGTTTTGGCTATTGTGAATAGTGCTGCTGTGAACATTGGGGTGCATGTATCTTTTTGAATTACAGTTTTCTCTGGATATGTGCCCAGGAGTGGGATTGCATGATCATATATATAGTAGCTCTGTTTTTAGTTTCCTACGGAATCTCCATGCTGTTCTCCATAGTGGCTGTACCAATTTACATTCCCACCAACGGTGGAGAAGTGTTCCTTTTTCTCCACATCCTCTCTAGCATTTATTATTTGTAGACTTTTTGATGTTGGCCATTCTGACCGGTGTGGGGTGATACCTCATTGTAGTTTTGATTTGCATTTCTCTAATAATTAGCAATGTTGAGCATCTTATCATGTGCCTTTTGGCCATCTGTATGTCTTTTCTGGAGAAATATCTTTTTAGATCTTCTGCCCATTTTCTGATTGGGTTGTTTTGTTTTATTTTATTTTTTATTTTTGATATTGAGTTGTATGAGCTGCCTGTATATTTTAGAGATGTAATGCATGTTTGTTCCACAGAGATATTTTTGCAAGTGATGTCTTAGACTCAATGTCTAATACTTACTTAACCTTAAAGGGTTAAAATTTAAGAAATACACTGGCCAGATGTTAAGAGGATCAAAATAATGTGAAGCATCATTTTGAGGAATTAGTTTGGGGGAGGGGGAAGGGCGGGGAGGACAGTGGGGGAAGGATAGGGTGATTTTTGTTCTCATTGTTTGTTTTGCTTTGCTTCATTTTACCTTTTCAGTTTCAGGCTGCTTCTTTAAGTTTTATTTTCATGTCTCCCTGGCCTATTTGCTCATAAAAGAGATGGACTAAGGGCAAAAAGGAGGCATTTTTCTTTCATACTACATTGAATACACATTGGAAGTTATGAATCAGAGCTCTCTTGGGTGAAAAAAATCATTAAGCTTGTCTTCCAACACTGCTAAAAGCTAATTGCATTAAAATAATTATTTATGTTGTAAATAAGGGCCAGGTAATCTGAGCTGATGTTGGTGTTACATTGTGTTTGTGTTTAGAAAATTTGCAGTAGTGTAATTAAAAATAAAGTAGAGTGACGATTTTCAGATGCCTTGTTTTTTGTAGAAAGTGCAGGGTTCCAGAGAGAAGCAGGGCAGGGACAGGGGAGGTGAATTAATGAATGGTGGTTGCCCCGCTGTGCCATAAGATGGGACACTTGCTTTATTTATGTTTTCTCATGCAATCCCTACTACAAACCTGTTACATAGAAGTTGTCTCTATTTTACAGAAGAGGAAACAGAGTGGTTAAACAATCTGTCCCGAACACACAGCTCTTAAGTGACAGAGCCAGAATTTGAATCCAGGTCTATCTAGCTGTAAAGACCATGCTCAGCCGTCCTCTCCACTCTGTTTCCCAAAGGTGAATTTGGGAAGGCATGTGGCTTGAGATACGTCATGAAAAGGGATAACTTATTGCCCTCCCAGAGCTAATAGTGAATTGGATTTAATGATCACTTACTGTCCAATTAGGTAATGCATTTCCTTCGTACATACTATGGGTTGAACTGTGTCTCCCCGAAATTCATCAGGTGGAGTCCTAACCCCCAGTACCTCTGACCTTATTCAGAAATAGATGTAATTAGTTCAGCTAAAATGAGATCATACTCATTTGGAATATGGTGGACCCCTAACGCGGTATGACTTGGTGTCCTTATAAAAGGGAAATTTGGAGACAGACGTGCATACAGGGAGAGTGCCATCTGAAGACTGGAGTGACGCTGCCCTAAGCCAAGGAACTGCCAGGAACAAGCAGAGAGGCCTGGAACAGATCCTTCCCTAGTGCCTCAGAGGGAGCATGGCCCTGCTGACACCTTGATCTTGGACTTCTAGCCTCAGAACTGTGAGACAAGGAGTTTCGGAATTTCTGTTGTTGAAGCCACTCAGTTTGTGGTACTTTGTTTTGGCAGTGCTAGCAAACTAATACATCCCATCTCTCCCCGTAAGTCCCTAGTCTCATCAACTCCGTCAGTCCAGGCTGGGCTGTTGGAACTCCTCCCAAGCTGTCTTCACAGACTTATGGCAGATTCTAGAAGCTGCCATCAAAGCTGTCTTTTCTCGTATACTGCATACAGCTCGTCCCCTCTACATTCCAAATAAGTGTCCTCGCCTGTACTCCCAGCAGCACCGTCCCCAGCAACCTAGTCCTCATTGTGTTCTGGAATTATTATTTTCCGTGCCACAGTGGATCCTGTAAGTACTCCTTGGTGGAATGTGAGGATATTATAGCTTGAGGATTGATCTCAGTATGTTCTTTTGTCTGGGTCTTTTATTTTGCCTTATATTGTTTATTCACAGATTTTAGAAGATTGCACATTTTGTTTAATTATGTTGGAGACAGACTGGCATTTTAGCTGTTGCAGTCTGTGGGAGAGGGGTTGATAGCAAAAATTATGCGGAGTTTAAATTGTGTTCGGTGAAGGAAGTAGAAATGAATAAAGCTGTTTTACCATGAAAAGTAGGTATTTTGCTTTGGATCTTGAAATGGATTTCTTTTTTCCTTCTTAGCTGGAAGTGTTCTAAGTGCTGCATTGTCTGTTTTGTTTGCCTTTTACAAGTCTGACTGTTATAAAAAGGAAATTTGTATCTGTATTTGCAAATTTGAGCCTGGCAGCTGTGTTTTGAAGGCTTAATCTGGGATCGAACTGAGGTGCAGATGATGTTGAATAGTTTTCCCATGACGTTGTCAAATTACACTTTTTAAAAATACTGCTCATGGCAGCTCCTGCCTCTACGTAGGGTCTGTTGTGTTTCAGATTTTTAGGTAATAGGCCATTTTTAAATGATCTGAGATTGCGGAAGCAACGGCTTCTGGTTGCATCATCCCCTTTGTTGCTCACTTGTAACCACCATCACATGGACAGGGTCCCTTCCCTACTCTTACTACATTAGCCATGTTTTTGATTAGTTGGGAAAAAAAAAAAAACCCTCACGAAACCACAAAACTTTTTGTCTCCCGTGTCTGTCAAGATGTGGCTGATTTAATTTGAATTAAATTTTAATTAGAAAAATTCTGCCAAGATCCAGCCCTGATTTGAATATTTATAACTATGTTAAGAATCTCCATAAACCTGGGGTCTCATTTGAATTGCTTCCCTGGACCTCAGCCCTGGTAGTACAATAAGAAGGGACCACATAATGATGCAAATCGCCCCCGTAGTGGGCAGGAACGGGGCAGGGGGGATCGGATGGGAAGCTGCTACGGGAGGGGTCTCCACTGTTTTAATAGCAGCACTTTGTCCGGATATATTTTTCAGGCTTGTGAGCACTTCATTATGGAGGTGGGAAATGTATGACTGATGCTAGCACAGTACTTGAAACATACACATTTTAGGGGCAGCATGAGATGCTGGAAAAGCTATTGATGGGAGTGGGACAGGAAACAAAATCTCCATCCACGTTCACTTTTTCCTAGTTCAAGGCTTGTGTTCTTGGATTTAACTTTCAGAGCCTCAGCTCCTTTATCTCTAGAATTGGAGAAAATAGGATGCGCAGGGCCCATGGAAGGAACCCACCAGCCCGGTGGGGTCAGCACCACAGCACTGGTCTGGGACGATGGGTTACTGTGGGTTGCGAGTAGAGATGGTGCACCGGGGTGAGGTCAGAAGAATCAGTCTCTGAACTTAGACTGTTGTTGCCTCTGGCTAGCTCAATGCCAGCGGCCACTTTTCCCAGATCATCCCTTACCCCCAGTGAAGGTACTTAATGGTAAAAAACAAATCTCTGTGGTATGTTACCTTTGTCAGTGTGTTAGTGTAAATGCTGTGTGTCCTGTGCAGCAGAATAAGGTCTTTAACTAGACAGTGGAGTTCTTATTATGGTCTGCTTTGATCTAGGAGACTAGAAATGGAAAATCCTAAATATATATATAGATCTAAATATATATCCCCTTCAGAAGATTTCCTGGCAATCCTATCCTTTTTAAAATAACCAGAGCAACTGAGAAGACCCTAATGGTGGAAGGGGGTGGGCGGTAAGTTTCCCTGCAGTGGTTCAGACTCACAACTCCCTCTGTACTCCTTGACTGCTTGCTGTTTCACACACACTGAGATCTTACTGAGGTTTCTCTTTCAGAACTAAGACTCCATTTTCCCATCAAACACCAGCTATTTCTAAGCAACCTCAATTGCATTTAGTAATGTTTATGCAAAGGAGCATAGGTTGTACAGAAACCTTCTTTGCATCTGAAAATAAATTTGTGAGGGTTTAGTGAAAATTTTTTAAAAAAAGAAAGAAAGAAACATCTGCAGTAGTGATTTGTTGTAGCAAATGTAGTCAACAGGTAGGGCTGTGACTCCTGGGATAGAGGTCTCTGGTGGACAGGGGCCAGGCATCCTGCCCCTCCATTCCCCCAGCTTATGCTGCGGCCCGTCTGGTCCTCCTCCCAGAGGTGTGGAGCTGTCCCCACCCGGTTCTTCTAACCACCCTTGGCTGGCACAGATTTTAAAGATATTGCAAATTTGGAAATGTGAAAATGTTCACATTCGACTTAGTATTTTTTTTCCCTTGCATGTGGCATTGAGATACCAGGTCCCATTCATATTTTCACTAAGGAAAAGAAACAGAAATAAGGTAAAGAAATGGTGAAGAGAAGGATGCAACATGGAAGGTAGATTAGAGTAGGGGAATCCCAGCAAGAAAGCCTCCTCTGCGTGGATTCCATCAAAGGTGGAGTACAAGTGTTATGTCATACTTGCTCTCACTCCAGGCCCACCAACAACTCGGGCTCCATCCTCGGAATAAAACCTTTGCATCTACTGGAGAAGGTTGTGTGTGTGTGGTGTTTGCGCATCAGCTGGGGCCCAAAAGGCTTCCTTCTTGCAGCCCCTACAAAATAAAAGTCTCCACAGGTGCCTTGGCAACTGAGGTTGCTGGATGGTGCCATGCCTTTGTGGGAGATCTGTATTCCTTAGATTGACTGAAGCCTTTGAATACTAACTTTGATGTGCTATGTTAACCATCTGGAGACATTTTACAGTTGTTGTCAAAAGGTTGACTGAGGTCTCCAATGCAACATGAGGAGTTGATGGAAGCTTAATAGAGTTTACCAGTTGTGCTGATTTGTGAATGACAGCACCACAATAAATCTTGGCCCAAGAGATGGAGGCTGTGTGTACTGTTTGAATGAAGGTGGCAAGGAGTAGAATGTGAGTCGTGCATTTTGTAACAATTTGGAAAGCACTTGAATTGCATACATCACCTCCAGTTGGGAAACTTTGCCCCGCTGCTCACATGTATGTCATTGATTTATTCACCGTTTTATTCACCTTGTAGAAAGTACTTTTGATTTAGGAGTTTTGCACATTGGCCCCATTCCTCAGTAAGAGCGGGGGTATATTTCAATATACCACATGTGTAATTTGGTTTTAGACCTAGGCCAGGCCTAAGCTTCTAGAGAACTAGCCTATATTCCCCCAGGGTGTAGGAATATAGTCTTGCTAGTAAGGCAGTTATGACACTGAAAGGGATGAATCTTTGAATTTTTCTCTTTGTATGGAGAAATAATAGAATATCTTTGTTTTTATGTTTTTCATGTCATTTGCCGTTGTGAAAAAACATCAGTCACACTCCTTACATATCTGGACACATATTTATGTTCCTATATGTAAAACCCAACACGTTTGTGCATATATGTAAATATGCATATATATAAATGCAAGAAAGAGGGAAAGAAGAAAGAAGCAAGAATAATGAAAATGAGAATGCTGTTTAAGTAAACTGGAGACAATGCAGAAGTTGGTGAGCAGGTAGAGAGGAGATGATGAGTGAGTTAAGAGAAGAGGATGGTAAGTACAGGGTGGTTGGTTAACAACCACCAGATGCTGGTGTTTTTGATAAAATACAACGTGCCTTGGTAGAACAAGATCAAATCATAAGACTCGAATGGCAAGAACACAGAGTGAGAATCCAGAGACCACAGTGGGTTCATTCACATCCCTTCATCAACTGTGTGTAGCCCAGCTACGTGCCAAGAAGGGTGCTGGTCCCAAGGTTGCAGAGATCAAAGATAGGGCTGGCACTTGAGAGGCTTATAGGTTTAGGAAGGGTGCTGGGTAGCTTTTTAGAAGCAAAGGTACGGGTGAAGGTTCCTCATGTTACTCAAAGTTAGATTCTGCTTTGATTGTGCTGAAGAGTTAGTACAAGGAAGTAGTCCAGGGTCAGAAAGGATGCTAGGTGTTCTACAGCTCACCAAAGCTGTTTCGTCCACAATTGATTGTTATATTTTACAAGAGAGTAGGTGAAGCCCTATTCGATCACCGTCCAATTCTCTGACATCTTGAAAAACCATCTGGTCTATTCTGAGGCCACATCCCCACCCCACCTCTGAGAACACCCACTGGTCTGCAAACGAGAAACACAAAACACTCCATGATTTTCAAGGGAGATGTTATGGGCTTTTGCAAAGATTAATTTTTTCTTCCAAGCTTCAGCTTAAGATATGAGACATCTGTAAATCACCCCATTGTTTGTTTTTTATATGTTTAATTTGTGTGGTTTTTCTCTGTGGTCATTGAGATGGGGCCAACTTTAGCTTAACAAATTCCTAACAGCAGATACACTAAATGCTTTCCAAATGTTTCCATTGTACCATAAAAAAAAAATACACCATTTATTTCCCAGCATGTTGAGGAAAGCTTGTCCACCAACCTCTTATATGAGGGCTGTATCCTCAATGAAAAATCAACATGTGGAAGGGTATGAAAATGATATCCTGTGTCAGTTCACCAGGAATGATAAACTTGGCTTTGGAAGTTTGGAATGTATAGTCCTGCTGCATCTTCTCCAAACTTCTGAATAGACTTTCTTGTCTGACAGTGTGGTAGGGGTCATTGGCAGGATCACAAGATGTGTTATCTCAAGCACATCCTGGGGTATGTTTTCCTGGTTGCCTTGGATTCACAGATTGCGTATTTAAACATATCTCCGGTTGGAATGTTTGCAGCACTGGTGTTTATCACACTCACGGGCTGAGTAGGCCTGGTGTAAGCTGCTGCCCACGTAGGGTGGCTTCAAGGGCATCAACTCTATAGGCCTCTCTCTTTCCCGGAACCGCCTTACATGGTCTGAAATTCCACCAGGAAGGAAGACAGGATACATTGTACTCAAAGAGCCACTGTTTAAAGTCATCTGGGAGGAGCCTCACGCTTTTCTTGTCGTTTGTAATGGAACACAACCCTGAAGGCGGCAGGTGAAGTGGGGGTCAGACCCGGTGGTGGGGAATGAACGGAAGGGGGGTTGTCAGGGTGGGGGATATTTTAGGCTGAGCCCCCAGGTCAGGCTCAGAACTGACAGGAGCCCGTGGGCGGCCAAGGTGGGACTGCCACGCCCACCTCTCCATTTCTGCCACCTCCCTTTTATCTCTGTCTCTCTTGCTTGTCACCTTCATATCCGTCCTCCCATGGACCCTCCCCGCACTCCCTCAAAAGGGATGCCTGCAGCAAAAGTGAAAGACAAATCCACTGGAGGGAAATGAGTGGGAGGAATGCTGTTTTGGAAAAGAGACTCTATAAATGCATAGTTAAGCTCTAAAAAGCAGTTCCTTAAAGACTATGTGGGATTTAAAGTCCAAGAAACAAGCACGAGGTAGACCCTGCAGATGAAATAAATGCAAATACCATCCTCGCATCACGAATGTCCTTCTTCTTCATCCCACCCTCTTCGTGCCTCTATCTTAGAAGAGAAAAATGAAACAGAGACAGAAAGAGAACCTGAGAGCAGAGGAGAGGCAGGGAGACAGAAAAAGGAGCCCAGTGGAGAGGAAAGCATAGGGGAGGAGTAAAATACCTTAGGACGGGGCGACCCTCATGTTCCACGGCATGCCAGGCGAATGCAGATGGTGACTTAAACCAGGGTGCAGGGTTCATCTCCCAATACCAGACCTAGCCTCTTGTCCTTAGAAATGATTTGAAGTTCCAGTGTATATTTCATGTGCAGGATGATGAAATCTGGGAGAATAAGCCAACTGGCTGGAAATGTAACTGCACCCAGGCTGGTCCTGCCACATCTCCACGGGCCTCTGACGAACCTCCTTCATCCTGGAGGCCAATTAGCAAAACTTAACACTCTGCTTTTCTGCAAGTTCCTGACAGACAGCCTGGGTTTGGGCATATGCAGGATAACCAAAGCCAGCCTGCCTGCTGGGATCAGGAGAGAGAGCTCAGTAAAAAGGAAAGAAGGCTAATTTCTTCCTGAGCCCTCAGGGTGATCTCAGGACAGAAATGTTTGCTGGCTTTCTGAAGAGTGAATAGAGTCCAGAGAGTGATGACGACATGGAAGATGGCGGTGAGATCTCAGTGTTCTAGGATGGCTGACCTTTGAAGGGCTGACGTGCATTCGTCCAGATTGCATCAACTCACTCACCTGTTGCTGTTGCCCGGCCAGAGAAAGCAGGCTCTTGGTGACCACCACCCCCCACCCCGCCCCGCCTTGTAGCCCAGGATTAGGGCTTAAACGTTGGGCAGGACAGTGGTGTATGTTGGAGCTGGTCCACCAGTTTTCAACAGCCTATTGTGGGTATCTTTTCCAAAGTCACATTCAGAAACATCACTCTGGTAGCTTGAAATTTCATGGTGGGAGTATTTACACCACAGAAATTGACAAGTGCTACAAATTAGGACTCCCCCACCGCCAAGAGCCATTTACCCGCATGCCACTGGGCAGGAGACAAGTGTGATGAAAGCCTATCATATGTTTTTAAATGATACGTCATTACCCATTTTTAATCGTTTTAGAGCCTCATCTTGTTTTCTGTGAGAGTGTATGTTTACGTGGGTACCCCCCAACTTGATTCCCATGTAAAGCATTCACCATCCTTTAGCTATGAAGTAAAATGAGAACACATTTCCATTTTCAAAGTTTGTTTAAGAATTTTGCAACAAGTTGAAGGAAATCACGTCTGCTCGGCTAAGCAGTTTGGTGTCTCTTGATAGCCAGACAGCCTGGAAAATTGTCTTTGCCTCAGCTCACCCAATGTGCAGGGGACAAGCTGGCTGCTTCCAAAGGTCTATTGTGTAGGACTCAGTGGCGCAGCCATGAGAGAGAGGCAGGTATATGATTTAGCCATCTTTGCTCTGTCTGCCGTGCTAATAAGGATGCTGCCAGACAGTCTTGGTGTGGCTTTACTATCAACAGTTGGGTCATTTCTTCTCTCCCATCCCTCGGGGGCATATGATAGAAGGTAGACAATCACCAGCTAGGTTTTAGAAAGAGCTTCCAACCAACCACATGGAAATCGTGAGAAACATGAGGATGTCTGAAACCTCCTTAGCATGAAACGCAGAGATTTCCTTTGCTTTTAAATTGTCTCTTAAAATATGGAGACACATGGTTTTTGTGACAATGGGTCTTTAAGCAGTATCTTGGGAAATAGGGGAAAGGAAAGAATCCAACTCATTAATATTCTAAATTCAAAGAATGTTCACACTCATTTCTCATAAATGAAGAAACTGGGGATCTGGAGTCTGTGGCTTCCCCAAGATCAGCACACAGAACAGGACCCCAGAGCTCCAGGCAGCATGGAGCCACAGCAACATCTGCTTCTGCTCACACGCCCACGTGTGTGGAACGCCAGCAGCAGCAGGGGCTGTGCCGAATGTTCTCCGTGCTTCTCACTTCACCTGGCTTGCGTTGAACATCCGCTGGGACAGGTACGGCTGAGCGCCTGGAGGATGGCGAGGACAGGAGGACCCTACCCTTGTCCTGAAGAGGCTTCTGGTCTCATCCTGCAGATAAGAAATACCCCCAGTAAAAAGAGTGTTTTGAGAACTTTGGGTTTGAAAGGCAGGAGAGAGCATATTTGATGGAGGCATTTGGCCATCCCCGGGATTCCCCCTTTGGGGAGCGTTAGCTAAAGGAAGAAAATAAACTTGTAAAGGTAAGGGTTAGAGGGTGGAGTTTTTCTTAGCATCAGACTTGGTATTAAAAGAATCACAAGCCACTTTCTGGAATGATCTTTCAAAAGGCTTAATGTCTGGGCGCCTAGCCCAGGACAGAGCACCCTTAAGGAAAGTGTGGGCGTGATGTGTGAATACATGTGGCAAGGATGATCTTCCCTGTAGCATTGTCAGTTCGCTTCTTCTCTCTACCCCTAAGAATAAACAGCAAGGACCTGGACTTGGAGTAGAAAAAGGAGAAGAAATCAGTCTCTCATTGGAAGCCCCACTGCATTATTGGAGGCATCATGGTATAAGACAAAGGAAGTGGACTTTGGAGCAGAGCAACCTTGAGTTCTCAAAGCCAAGCCCCCCCCAACCACAGCTATTAGCTGTGTAATGTTGGGCAACTCACTTAACCTCTCTAGGCCTCAGTCTTCTCATCTGTAAAATGGGTAACAGTAGCCCCCCCATGGAGGGTGGATGTGAGCTTCAATCACTCAG
Source organism: Balaenoptera musculus (assembly GCF_009873245.2). NCBI lineage: Eukaryota > Metazoa > Chordata > Mammalia > Artiodactyla > Balaenopteridae > Balaenoptera > Balaenoptera musculus. The sequence continues at coordinate 24,176,214 of NC_045792.1, forward strand.
TCAGTGAGTGTGCAAGGACAGTGCTAGGTCCCAGAGATGACGTTTGTAAAGCGTCTGGCCCAGAGTTAAACACTCGGTTGCTGATGTGAGTGCTGTATCCCAAATGGGGGGCCTCATTCATACTGAACTTTCTCTTTACTACTTGATATAAGTGGAATAGCAATGCCGATTCTTCTGCTTCTTTGTCATTTTCTCAGTTTCACTAATAATGTAAAGACAAGTTCCTACTAGAATGAGTTCCTCCTAGGCTGGGAGAATCTGCTTAGAGGCATTTGTGAGATCTGGTGTGAACATGTGTGTTGTAGGCAGAGCCCCTGGGACGCCTCTTGGGCACCGTCAGCCTCGTGCTTCCAAGCTGTCCACTCTCCTGCTGTCCAAGTCAGCAAGGTTCCCTGAGCTCTGTTTGGTGGGCTTTCGACTGTCTGGCTTTGGGAGGCACAGGTTCTGAGGCCCAGGACCTGCTTTGAGTGTGAATAAGCCTACAATGATATGGCCAGATTTTCCTTAGGGAAGGGTTTACCACGTGGTTCTGGTCCAGATGGACTTCCCTCTCCTTGCCATAAACAGGACTGGACCTCAGAAGCAACCGGAATCCTGGTGATGTTTGGCTGGTCCAGCCTCTCTGATTCTCTCCTGATTTCATTACAATGATGGATAGCCACCTGGGTTTAGACTAAGGAACTCCACTCCATTTTGACATACTAGCCTCCAGGGTTTAAACATTCTTTGAATGAAACCACTTAGCCACTTAAGCTTCAAAAAGTGTTCCTTGAAATAGGCCCTAGGGGGTATATCCTCATGTCTAAGTAGCTTACTACTGCATAAACCCAAGAAGGGAAAAAAGACAAATGGAGACAGCAGTTTCTTTCTAGCTCCTTGGTTTTCTTATAGCCCTTGTCATAATGATGTTATTTGGCAAAATACAGCTTACTGTCTGTCCTCAGAGTTATTCAAATCTCTTCCCTTAAGTCCATGGGGATGGCTTAACACTTAAAGAAACATCAAGCTTTTTGACTGTACCCCAGTGGGAGTAAAAGTCTTGATAAAAGAATAGTCCGTCTTGTTCTCTGTTTCTCTCATTCTCCTACCAGACGGTAATGCGTCCAAGGACGACTGGGAATGCACTGGAGAAGGGCCAGGGTCAGCTTGTTAAGCTCCCTCTTGTCAGCGTCATCCTGCAAGAGGGCGGGAAGGGGGCCTGCTCCCCCATCAGGCTGCTCTGAGGCTGCTTTTCTGGGCTCTCACACGGCGTAATTAACAGCTGCCAGGCGCTTGCGTTTTCTGCCTTGCATTATGGTTATCAGTGGTGATGACGACTACCATTGGTAGATTGCCTGCTGTGTACGATGCGCTTCACGGGGCATTTTGCTTGTCTTCCCCACCACTGCATGGTGCAGATAGAACCACCATCTCTGTCTCACCAAACAGGGGGAACCAGGAAGGACTGGGGTGGGAGCAGAGGCAGCAGGGGTGGAGTATGGAGGAGGGACATGTTCCAAGCTCAGTGGGTGGCAGCCTTGCATTCTGGGTGGTCTGATTGGCTAGGACCAGAACTTTAGCCAGAGTCCAGGGCGCCACCTCGGGAGGGGGCTGGCAAGAGGGCAGCACCTCGTCAGTACTCCAGGACCCCAGGCTTAAGGAGGCAGCACTGGCCTCCCTGGTGGGACTGGGGCTTCTGATGGGTCGCCAGCATCCGTGAGGGTTGGCTCAGGAGTCAGGTGAGCCTCTGCCTGCAGGTTCAAGCTCCCCACCCCACCTGGCAGGACTGGGACAAGCCAACCTTGGCAGGAAGATGGGGAAACCCCTTGATGAACTGCCAACTTGGCCCCAGTCATAGGACCATAGGGTGGAATGGACCTTAAAAATCAGTTAGTCCAACCTCTTCCTTTCCAAATGAATAAACCTAGACCTGGCAAAATAAAATGACTTACCTCAAATCCTGGAGGTGTTTTAGGGGCAAGGCTAAACGAAATCCTGGTTTTCTGGTTCCTTTTCACCTGCTTTTCCCACTTTGCCACCCTCTGCCTCTTCTTTTATCCTGATCTTACAGCTGAGGCACCAATGCCACAGCACAAATGAGGCGATTAGAACCAGAATCCACATCTCCTGCTGAGTGGCCGCAGGGATTCTCTTCCCACTGGCCTCACTTTTAGGGACTGACCCAGGCATTTCCATTGGAAACATTTTTAAAATACATTTTTTTAAGCAAGTAGTTTAAGAAACAATATTCACCTCGGGAGATAAAACATAAATGAAAGGAGGGTTGCTGTCAGGCAGTGGAGAGCATTTATTGGAACCTGCTGGGTATAAAACTAAGTACAAGACACTTTGAAATTGCAGAAAAGACCTGCCCTCGCTCTAGGTAGCTTACCGTCTACTGTTTGGTGTGTTTCTTTTATTCCCCTTTTTCCTCTAATTGGAGTCATCTCTTAAATATTGTTTTCAATTTCTAATTTTAAGACCAAGAAACTTACAGCTACGAATTATTTAACCAGCCAGAAGTTGAGTGTTGGAGGCTTACCTGTTCTTATGTGCACTGGCCACTTGGAAAGCAAATGAGGTCCCCATGTGGTGCTCCAGGTGTCCCTTTGGGTCCCTCAGTATCCTCAGGAGAGTGAGCAGTGGTGACAGACTCTTCTGGGTAGTTTGAATTTCTCTGGATAGTTTAAGAAAGAGGAGACATAAGGGTTAATAGGAAAATGTATGTGTACGTTTTCTTCTATATTTCCTGCATGTGGGAGTATTTTGTAGGGAGTATGTAAGCCATAGAGATCCACATTGAAAGGGCAGAAAGATCTATAACTTGGGTGGAAAAGGCATCTGCATTTGTGCAGTGGTTATGAATTTCCACATTCATGGAAGAGTTAATGAATCACCAGATGTCTTTTTCTTTTAAAGTGAGGCCTGTGCTGTAGGGAAGAGGAAAAAAATCAGTGAGCAAGCGTAGTGATATTAAGAATAAATAATCATCTTTTACATACAAGAAGAGCATTCATCCTTGGGACTCTGCAGCTTTGAAAGCAAGACGAATTCAGCTAGGAATTGTTTGAAACAATTGGAAGTTTTCTTTTATCAGGTTCAGCAGGGGATTGAGAGCCTGCTAAATGGTCCTGTAGAGGTTTAAAATTCATCAATATCACACGATGAAGGTAAGAGGCAGGTAGTTCCTTATACCATGGACCAGGATGCTTTCTGCCGGATAGGGCCGGGTATACTTTTTAACTGCCCTTTTGAAGCTACTATAGAAGTAATTCATCTTGTTTTATGACTTAGAGCCAATTCAAAATTTCTAAAGACTGTTTTTGTTTCAGAACCCTGAAGTCTCATTTTAGGAAGATAGTGTCTGATGCTTCATGCCTGCCCCCCTCACCTCTCTTTTCTCTTACAGTTAACAAAGATCTGCCCTGAGCTTTCAGAATAGATTTCTCACACCACATCCACTTAGTGACCAGCACATTCATCTGCGGGGGCAGAGCTATAGACATGGCTTATACAGGGAAGAATTCAGGCTGACCTGCTTAGCAAAGCAAGAGCAAGATTGCTCAACTGATCACGGACACTGATTGAGACCTTCCATTTGTAGCATCAGGTTGTCATCCTGGGCTAGATGAACCAAGGATGTCAAACTCTATGTTAAGGACAGTGGTACCCAGTTGTAATTTCCTGTCCTTTATTATTATATCCATTTTGATTGCAAGGCATATCTGCTCTTAGAAAAACGTGATGTTTACTTGTATATTGGTTTTGAGCATAGGGTTATACTTGCTAAAGTACTAATGTGACAAACTTGAAAAGACATGCATGAAATAGGAGTTTCTGCAGAGCTGTGTCACATTGCTTAATGTGATAAATGGCCAAGTAGCAGGGCAACATAAGAATGGTTATAAAAATCAAAAACTTCAGGCAGGGCCTTGAAGAGTTTAGGTGGTTTCAGTATTGTTTGCAATTCATCAGTTATGCCAGGTAGATTATTGACTAGGCCAGAGAATCTTCACTTGGCTACATATCAAAATCATCTGAGGAGCATTTTAAAATTAGAATCACAAGGCCCCACTGCAGGTACGGAATCAGTATCTTTAGGGGTGCAGTAAGGAAGGCTATTTTTCACAAACGTCCAGGTGATTCTTAAGCAGGTAACCTGACACTATTCCAGGGCCTGAACTCCTGCATCCCATGCATTTCAGAACCATTAGACTCATGTGAACCTCAGAAAAGAATAATCAAAAAAGATCTTCAGTTAATTCAGCACATCACTTAAGACATACTATGTGCTGAGCACTGAGGATGCAAAGGCTCAGTCCTTACGGAGTTCAGTCATCTAAACAGGTGCTGCTACATTATAACACAGTGAGGCTGTGACGGAGGTGCAAGCTCATTGCTATGGAGACAGGGAGGAGGGACTGACTTCACACCTCTACACCTCCAGATCCCTTCTGTTATGGTTTCCATGGCCTTAGAGGATCCTGGGGCCAGATTTTAACAGTTAAGACCAGGATAGCCCTGGATCAGCCCTCCCGTGGTCCTGGTTGATTTTCCCTGGAAGAAAATCCAGCAGTGTCACTTTTTGCAGAGTGTAAGGGAATATCGTGCACTCCGTGCAGTCTGGTTTGTGCCAGTCCTCTGTGCCCATAGTTGGGGTCTCCCGGAAGGTCCCAGCATGGCCTCCAAGTCCAGAGCACACAGCAGGAGGGTCGGGGCTGCTCACACAGGGCATGGTTGTGAAGCTTATGTCACAGTTGGTGGTTTCTGGAAGGTTGTGAGAAGCAGAAGAATCAGCATGTAGGGTGGCTGCTTCCTGAGGCTCTTTCGAGGCCTTTGTTACACTGCACTAATATGTCATCCAGTTAGTTCCATCTCTTTTCTCTCCCCTGAAGGCACTTTCCTTCTCGACTGCAGTTCTCAGCTCTTTTCTTTGACCCGTTCTCACCTTTGAGGCTCTGCCTCTGGCACCTGGCCTCTAAGGGAGTTCCCCATCTCTGAGCTGTATAGCAAGGCCTTTCGCTAAGAGGCAGGAATAAGTCAGACTCCGGCAGATTTTGCTGTGGGGAAACTGGACCCAGTACCCTTGATTTCAGGTCTTGGTCTCTGGGTCATTCTCTCTTGGGGTGTTACAAAAGTCTTGGTCTAAGACAAAGGCCAACCCGAGACTTGAGCCCATTTTGGTCACTTAATAGCCTCGCCCCAAGGGTTCAGTGAAAAAGGATGATATAGAGGTCAAGAAGTCTTTGATGTGGTAGGTTTTGTTTTTGTTTTTGTTTTCAGCTTTAAAAGCTACCTAGAAGTTTGGGGAAAATCTTAGGTGTTACCATCGCCTCGCCTTACGTAGGAAGCAGGCTTATAAGTCGCAGTTCAGTGGCTTTTGAGACTGACATTGTGCAGACTGGGAATCTTGGTGTGTGTGTGTTGGTAATATCTTGTAGACTATTCAAATTGTGTCATCTTGCCTGAACGGACTCAGTGAGAAATGCTTCATGAAATGTAAATCTATGTGTAGACCCCATAACAGAAAAGAGGAAGAGGGAGTAATCGCTTATACCTCCAGAGAGCAGGATGAAATTCAGACACGGATTCTTCGTCCCCAAGGGAGTTTAGGGAGTTCTACTGGGATTGTGAGCTCTTTTTGCTCTAGCCATTTATTCTGGCGATTCTGTCCCTTTAGGAGACTTGGTTGTCAGGTTGTTACTGTTTAATAGCTTTCTTATAAGATACTGGCACCTTTAAAGGCCAAATAGTGATGCTGACAGCTATGACTTGTTTATAGAAATAAAGGCCTTGTTACAAAATAAGGTATAATGCAAACATGAGGGCTATATATCCATATGTATCCGTGCTTTTCCTGTTTGGCCAAAGTTTGTTGCTGTTGTTGGGTGTGTAGGATTTCTGTCTGTCTGTCTCTCTGATGGAAATATTCAGAAGGCCAACCCTGAGAGTTGGGGGTGGGATGGGAAGAGAGGTGATGGGAGGGGAATAAAGGCAGGGACTCCATTACACAAAAGATAGGCCTGTTGGGGAGATCCCAGTGCATGTGAAATGAGTGACCCATTCTGTCACGATCCACGGTGCTAAGAGATCTGCTGAGTTACCCCCAGGATGCCATAGTCATCCTGACAGCAGACAGATGCACTGTTGCTTCTAAGACAGCCACAGTTACAGCCTTGTCTGTCTGCACCGTTAAAGCCCTGCAGCATGGAGTTTGTTTGGGGAGTTTCTGGTGGGGATGTAAGAAAACTAAAAGTTGGGCTTCCCTGGTGGTGCAGTGGTTGAGAATCTGCCTGCTAATGCAGGGGACACAGGTTTGAGTCCTGGTCTGGGAAGATCCCACATGCCGCGGAGCAACTGGGCCCGTGAGCCACAACTACTGAGACTGCGCGTCTGGAGCCTGTGCTCCGCAACAAGAGAGGCAGCGATAGTGAGAGGCCCGCGCACCGCGATGAAGAGTGGCCCCCGCTTGCCGCAACTAGAGAAAGCCCTCGCACTCGCACGGAAACGAAGACCCAACATAGCCAAAAATTAAAAAAAAAAAAAAAATCTACAAGTCTTTACAATTTCAACTTGCTTATATTTAAAAAAGAAAAGAAAAGAAAAGAAAACTAAAAGTTACACGCAACACAAAGCAGCATCATCATGTGTGAGCTCTGCCAATTTAAATATGTTCAGATCGCCACTAGTCTTAGGGCTCTTCGGTATTGTAGCTGTCAGTCCAGTTTGGAGTAGAAACGAGTGCTTCCACTCCCAAGTTTAGCCACTGATGAGGCTGACTGTGAATTCAGTGGTCAGTGCCCTGAGTTTAAGGAATCCAGTTTTACCTGGTCACTGTGACTTGACATCATCTTGAAAGTTCAAAAGTTAGTTCCCAAGGGGAATTTGCTGTCCAGGAAGACAATGCGAGGCAGGAGTGTGAGTGTGTGTGTGTGTGTGTGAGTGTGTGTGCACATTTTCTCCCCCGTGTCCTGCCCAAGTCCCTTAGTTAGACTTGGTGCTGGAACCAGCAGGCAGGATCACAGTGGACACTAAATCCCCATTGCCAGGAAAGGGGTTTGGTCTCCTGAAGTTGAGAGGAAGTTTCCCATAAACCTCCCCTAAAGAGAATTTGTCTCTTGGCAGGTTTTGCCTTTTTATTTAGATACGGATTCAGGAATAATGGTTTAGTTACTTGGTTTTAAAGTTGCTCATAGAACTAGAGTTTGTCACCTTGAAGGGGAAGTTAAGAAACATTGCCTTTGTGAAATCCTTCCAAGAAGATTCTGCCACCATCAGATGAGATGGGTTTGTGTTTGTTTCTCATGGGTGAGCATCATATGTGCCTCTGACCTTTGAATTGGCTCCTTGGGATCCCACTCGTTTTAGTCCTTGAACATCAAAGCCCATTACGACTTGGTGCCATGGGGGGGACTCTCTTTAATCTTTCTGTCTTTGATTTCTTAGGCTGGGGTTCAAAGGCTCTCCTGCCTATTGGATAAAGCAAAGTGAGTTTGTCAAGGACAGTTGGGTTTGGATTGGGCAAGGGAAGGAGTCTAAGTGAATAATGAAAGAAGTTAGTGATGGTTGCTCAAATAAAAACCCTACTACAAAAACAAAACCCAAACAAAAAAACTGTAAGGGATATATCATAAGGATCTCACTCCATATTGAATGTTTATGACTTATTGGCAGTTCTTTAGAGTTGTAGCATTGTTATGGGCAAGAAAGGAGCGTAGTTAGCACACGTGGAAGGTCTCAGCTACGAAGATGAGTGGGAATGTTATGTGTTTGGTTGTTTTTTTCCCCAAACTCCCTATGCCTACCCAGCAGACCATTTTCCCAGCCCTCCCAACAAACTCTGTCCACATCATTGATTCATTATAAGTTGGAAAGACTGATAGCAATGTAGAGTTGCTGGCTGTTAGTAGGCATACACATCAGAAGGTAGAAGTACCAAGAATGAAAATGTCGTGTCAATCACCAGCCTGGGGCTGGGAGAATACTGGGGGGCTCTTCTGGGTCCCTGAAATCACACTGTGTGAAGACAGAAGGAGGCCACAAATGTAGCCAAAGGACTTTTAACTGAAAATCAGAAAGTAGTGTTCTGTAATTGGATGGATGGATGGATCCTAAGGTTGGCAGATGTAGTACCACAGACTCAGAACCAGGATGTACTTCAGATGTGCCAGGACCACCACACGGCCACCGTCTGCCACTGCCCCTTCTCCTCCCCACCACCCCACCTGGGCTGGGGCTGCTCTCACTTCTAAGTTCCTGATAAGCCATAGTGACAGATATGGCATTTCAGCTCTTACCCTAATTAATGGTGCCAGCGACAGCTTTCTTATTTGTTCTCTAATTCAAGAAAGTAATACAATTATTTCCCAGATAATGGATATACTATTTGTAAAATTATTATTAAGTGGCTGAGTTTTCTTCTGTTCTATCTCCTTCAAAATTTTGTGTAATATGGTTCTATGTATTAATCAACAGGTCAGGTACTGTCTGATGAGGGGTGACAGTGGCCAAGGGAGTAGGGAATGGACTGTCTATCCTGCAGAAGAGATTGTGACCTCTAATAAGAATCTCTTTACCATGGTGCTCTCCAGATGGCCTCTTAAGGAGAGTGAGTGCTTTGAGAAAACACTGGCCGAGGAGCTGCATTAATAACCCAGTTCAGACGCACACCCTGCAGAGGAGCGAAGAGCCAGTCACAACTTGTGTTGGCAAAGAATAATTCTAACACTCACATTTTAATAAGGCATGATACGGCTTATCCAGAATCCAAATTGGGGGATCAGGAGTGACCCATAGACGGGAAAGTCCCACTCACAGCCTCTGCCTGACCCCTGTTGGTGACCACCACTGATACTGAGCTCTGGTGGCTGCCAGTAGGCATCAAAGCCAGACCCGTTGGTGGCGAGCAGAGGGGCTAGAAGGATTCAGGTCAGGGACAAAGTCAGCGCTGCAGCAGGGAGAGGCATGTGGCCTGGCAGGCTCAGAATTCAAGCAACCTGTTTCCAGCCCCTGTTCAGAATCAGTACATCCCTGAGTAGATAGTATTCTTCTCTACTAATGTACTTGTCTCCCGGTTCATCCAGCACACGAGCAACCCCTTTTTCATGAAAGTTGACTTTTATTGAAACCAACTTTAAGTAATACATACTTAAGATCAAGGGCCATGGAGCTGGATCTGCCTGGGGTTCAAATCTCGGCTCTACCTCTTACTAGCTTTGTGACCTTGGGCCATTAGTTAACCTTTCAGTTCTTAAGTTTCTTCATCTGTCAAATAGGATCATAACAGTACCTATCTCATAGGGTTGTTATGAGGATTACGTGAACTCAATGAAGTGCTTAGTACAGGGACTGGCACAAAATAATCACTCTATATATAAACAATATATCTTGGTTTGAGAGTGTGATTTTTTTCACTTGACAGAAACTAAATTTAACAATTCTTTGCACTGGTTGTTTAAGAGATTATAAGCTTTTGTATCTTCAATAGCCCAGATGTGCTTAAAGCTATGATCACATAAGACATTTTTGAAAGACACGGGCAGGATTTGAAATTCTCTGGATGAAGTTGCATGCCAGCATTCTCTAAATTTCTATTTTCTGGGTGTAAAGAATATAACATCTGCAAACAACAGCTGGACAAATATTGGAAGATATAATTCCAACTTCTTGCCATGTTGGCAAAAGCTGTTGGGAGGGAGAGAAACGATCCTCCTTGTATCAGTACCTTTTTATAGCTGGAAGAAGAGAAGTTGGATGAGTCATTTTGTCAAGGCAAGGTTTCAGAAGAGCAGACCTAAGGAAACATTGTCAGGGGCATCCTGGCAGCTATCAAATCGCACACAGCTGTTTACTAAGAAGGCCTGGGTTATCGGGGCAGGTTGATAGATTTTACGTTGTTTATCTAGAGAAGCTTAGCTGGGTTCCAAACATCTATTTGCATCTATCCTTCCCCTACGTTTCAGTAATTCAACTGCAGGCAAAGTGCTGGCTGGCAGTCATTCTGCCAGGAAAAGGGAAACAGCAGGAAGGACAGTCTGAAAAGGAAGCAGGGGCGACTTGCCTGGTGGCACAGTGGTTAAGAATCCGCCTGCCAATGCAGGGGACACGGGTTCAAGCCCTGGTCCGGGAAGATCCCACATCCCGCGGAGCAACTAAGCCCGTGCGCCACAACTACTGAGCCTGCGCTCTAGAGCCTGCGAGCCACAACTACTGAAGCCCGCGCACCTAGACCCCGTGCTCCGCAACAAGAGAAGCCACTGCAATGAGAAGCCCACGCACCACAATGAAGAGTAACCCCCGCTCACCACAACTAGAGAAAGCCTGTGCGCAGCAACGAAGACCCAACGCAGACAAAAATAAATAAATTTATTTAAAGAAAAATTATGAAAAGGAAGCAGGGAACCAGAGCTTCTGTTATAAAGTGGGCTGGTGTTGGCGGCACCAGATATTTTAATGGGCTTCGGACAGGAAGGTAGACCACCAGCTGTTTGTCCAGCTTTCCTACCTGCACGTAATAGAGCCAGTCTCTCCAAGTGATGACTCTTGCTTTTTGGGGACAGAGGTGAGACCGGGGCAAACCAGGCAAGAGGAAAGAGTTGGCAAAATAGCTACTGGGAACACACAAAGCAAATGAGACACAGAAGCAAGAAGAGGCCTCAAGTCAGCAGTCAGCACCTGGGCCCAACCTCGTGACTCCTGAACTTTGCTGCAGGGACCCTAGACTTCTGCTCCTGTGTTTCCCATCTGTGAAATGAAGGGGTTGGAGATTATATGTCAGGTCCCCCCAGCTCGAACCTTCTCTGTTACTAAATGTTAGCTCTAAAACCCTGGCTGTGAATCAATCCAACAGAGTAGAAGACAGAAGTCAGGGTATAACTAGTCCACATTTGCCGCCTCTTGGTACACACTCATGCCCTCAGCTGGGTGCTCCCCAGGGTGGAGGCTGTGGAACATTCCTGCCTTCACCCCTTGTGGACTATAGGAGACAGTACGAATGCCCACTCAGAAAGGATTTCACTCCTGGCCTGGAATCTGGCCCTTCTGAGGCTCTATAGGACTCCTTCTGACTTTATTGCTGCTTTGGGAAAAAAAATTCAGTAAATTCTTCAATGCCTCTCCTTCCTTTATGATCCTCTATAAAAACAAGCAAACCAACCGGCTCCTTTCATCAGAGTTCGGCTGGCTTCTCTCCTGTGTCTGATCTGGGGGTGTGGTGTGGAATTTGTTTGGGTCGTGCTCCTGATTAATATCCCTTGAGTCATTTCTTCTGACTCCCTATTAAAGATGCTCTAGAATGCTCCTAGTAGGAACTGTGTACTTTCTTGGGGGTGGGGGTTAGCTGTGGGAGTGGCAGCCTGGGGGATAGCGTGAATCTATCACATCTGAGCAGATTAAACCACCGCGTAGATCTTCTTGCCCTATAACCAGAAGCACGAGGACACTGTGTGACATTAGTCAAGTTTTCTAGCTTCTAAGTAGTTCGTGGGGATAACAACCATGGTTTGAAACCACTGATTTAGTTCTATAAAACTAAACCATCCGATCAGAACTAATGAAATGTTAATTTGACCCAGGGAACTCAGGAGGCCAAGAGAGCTGAAGCCATTATCTGCCTTGGCTCTGTGTTCTGATATGAAGCCAGCCCTATGGAACAGGGCCAGAACCCAGTTATTCCTGATTCCCAGCAGCTCATATAATTTATTATGCTAAGAAATAGAGCTTCCTGCTTCTAGAAAGTTGGTTTCTGTTGTTTGGCTACCAGAATTTCATAGGATAGTTTATTTGGGGTAACAGGATATCAGATTAACCATCTAGGCCTCAGTTGTGTAGTGATGCTCAATACTTTTTCTTCCTTAGTGTAATATTATAATATCAACTATTTTATCATATTGCATAGAAAGCTGAAGAATTCTGAAGCCATATTCACCTTCTGCGTACCTCCCCCCATCACTCTGGAAGAGTCCTGAGATTTGAGGAAGTTAAAGAGAATTTTCACCAGGAATTGTCATTGCATCAGTTTTGTAATGAAACATTGTCCAGTTTTGATGGCTTTATTAAAATGATAGGCTTTGGAAACCTGCTTGGTATATGAACTAAGTGAGTTTGGTTTAGAAGAGTTTGTATCTTATCTACAGCTTCTCTGTATGATTTGTCTTCATGCAGAAGCTCTGGTTTCTCCATTCAAAAGGCATAAACCATGTACCCACCACCACCACCAAGAGCCAGCTTCCCTTCCTTCTCCAGTCTTGAGTTCTGCTCTCGCAAGTCTGCTGGTGCTGGTGTTGTCAACCAGGGAAGACCACAGCTTTCTTGAGGGCTACCTTCACTCTCTAGGCTGGCTGATATACTGGGAGAAGCCAGGGGCCCAGGGTCCTGTGAGGACTACACACAGAGGGTTTCCCAAGGGTTTGGTCATAAATTATCTCAGTTGGCTTAGAAACCCTAGCTAGATTATTTCTGGGTGTTTAGGTTTAAATGGGAATTACATAGGATTCCCAGCATTTACATAGATGGGGCCCTAACTAGGCTGACCAAGAGACTGGCAGCCCTGAGTATGACTCTTAGATGATTTTGGTTGCTGCTATGAACCAGCTTTAAACAAGAAGGATGCTTCCAGTGGCAATCAGAATATGGTCTGCCATTATGATGCCATTATACAGAACCAGAAGCCAAAATCTCTAAGCATATATGTTATAGTTCCTTTAAAGTGACATATAACTTTTGGGTTAATATTTGAAAGTAAAACAGTCCACCTCATTTTCTCCTACCCAGCTGCTGTCAACAGTAGCTCAAGCCAGAATTGTGAGACTCACATGTCAAGAATGGGTGAGACTCCTTTGTCATCCTTAATTGTTTATTCATTTTTCTCTCCCAAAATGAGAAAAGTTACCTATGTCCAGCTGCTTCTTGCAACAGTAGCAATCTGACAAGTTGAATTATTCTATTCATACACACACACACACAAACACACACACTTTTATCTATGCTTTCAGTGGATGTTCCCATACATACATGTAGATAAACACACACACACACGCCCCTTAATAGATTTTGGACAGTTGAATCCAGTAGTCTACAAGAGGTTCCTGCTATCTCATTCTCATTACAAGCATTATTGGGGATTTTGTTTGTTTAGGGGGTGTGTGTGTATTTGTGTGTGTGTGTGTGAGTTTAAAGTACTATCATGTATGTGCTATCACTTAAAAGACAACCAGCACAGCCTGACCTTGTGTTGGGAACTTTACATACATTACTTCTCTAAATCATCTCAACAGCCCTGCGAGATTGATTGAGTTATGTCCATTTACAAATGTGGAATCACAGGTCCTGAAACTCTCCTGAGAACTCAGAGTTACTACGTATCTGAGCTGGAATTTGGATCCAGGCCTCTCTGACTCTAGATCCTGACTTCTTAACCATGAGACAATCCAACCACAAGACCTCAGTTTTATTATCATCCCCATTTTACAGATGAGAGAATTGAGGTGAAGTGACTTGGCTAGAGTGCCTACATTATTGTTTTTTTGGCTTTGAATTCAGTCATCTTTTATACCAATAAAATTCTGACAGGCAAGTTAAATATCTTCAAGTAATGTAGAGAGTGGAATCGGTCCACCTGACCAACACATGGATCATTCAGGAAGTTTACTTTATTTAAAACCATAAAGGGAAACATAGCTTCTCTCAAAAATAGTAACCAAAATAATTTCCTTGGGAAGGGTTGTTGATAGAGGCTTATTAATAATAATAATACACAAGTATAAAATGTGTATTATGTGCCAGAGACTATTCTACATGTATTAATTCATTTAATCTTTCCAACAGCCCTATGAAAAGGGTTCTGTTTTTCCCCGTTTTACAGATTAGGAAAAAGGCACCAAGAGGTTAAATAACTTGGCCAAGATTACACTTGGCTAGTAAGTGGTAGAGCTGAGGGTTGGCCCAGAGTCCATGGCCTTCCCCACTCTACAGGACTGCCATTTGAGTCTCAGTTTTACATTCATTGCGTTTCTTTGGTTTATCAGTGAAGTTGCCCTTTATCTTACCTCGAGTACTTTGCTAACAATGAGGGCAGACTGTCTAGGCAAGCGGGGGTGCCTCGGTTATCACGCTCCTGGTTCCAGCATCTGGATTTCCCACAGAACCGTCAAATGAAAGACACTTTAGTATACTTTGAAAAATAAAAAATAAGTCACCATTAAAGTGGTTAAGTATAGTGATATTTAAGGCTCATTTCTAGAACAATAGCTGACAAAATAAATGTAGAACTAGACTTTGATGCCTTTTTCAAAACTCCTTAGCCGTTATTAAATAGGTTTTGGAAAATCTCTTTATCTGGTGCATAGTCATTGATCCGATTAATCCTCTGTCGTTCACCCATCTCTTAAAATGGTGACCAGAACATGGTCTGCAGGTGCACCTACCTTGGCCCTGGGTCTGCTGCATCTCTGCAGTCTGTCTTCCTCAGGAACCAGTGTCTTTATAACCATTTAACAAGAAGGTACTGTCAATTAGCCATGGGAGAGACCTGGGCTCACTTTCTGCTTTCAGCTCCTACTTCCTCAAGCACATAAGAATCTGAAAAGAACAGTAAAATTAAACTGCTGCAAGAAGTTCCTGACTCAGATGAAATCTATGAGTTCCTTTTTGAAATCAGAATAATTTTTTTCTGTTGCTTTGCTTTGGTAAGATCCCACCTCTTCTGATAAGTGCCTTAGCACCTTTAGAACTGAAATTTTAATTCCTTTTTCTCAGCAACTGAGACTTCACAGCTTGCTTCTGCTAGGGAGTTGGGAATCACAAAACTTCTACCTCAACCTGAAGCTGTTTGCTAAACAAGTTGGCATATCTTTCAGAACAAGGCATTACTTTTTAAAAAATACATTTAAGTAGAAAACACATTTTGAAACATATACATCTCTCACGGGGTTATTTTACTTTTTCAATGAGACATGGAGAAGGGACTCATTCCATTCTCAAGAGAAGCTTTTTCTGTCTGTTCACAAGGGATAGAACAGTGTGGGAGAAATGGCTGGGGCTTTGGATGCATTTGACCTGGCTTTGAATCTTGACCCCACTGTTACCATTACTTAGGGCTCTGAGCCTCCACTTCCCCATCTGTAAAATGGGAATTATAATGCTATGGTTATCTGTGAACAGAGAGGCCAGTTATAATTAACCAGAGTAGAAGTGATGGCAGCAACTTGATAATAAGACGTTTGTACACTCTGCTCTTTCTAGCCCATAATTTAGAAAGAGAGCAAATGGTAACTAATAGGTAATAACAATAACGAGCCCATTAGGAGGCCAAGAAAAGATTAGTGGTAGTTATGGAGTGCAGGGGGAAGAGCTGGAGCCTTAAAATTAGATGACTTTTAATCTTGACTTTACTACTTATTAGCTGAGTTGCCCTGGGCAAGTTATTTCATTTCCCTGAGCTTTGATTCCCTCTTTTGTAGAATGGGGACTGTAGTATCAGCCTTTTTATACCCCAGAATTGTCGTGAGACTCAGGTGAAGTAACAAAGTGTGCTTTGTAAACCAGAAAGTGTGAACTGGCTGCCAGAGGCCTTGGGGATGAGTCCTTAGGGGAGGACACTGAAAGCCTGCCCTTGGGTCCCAGCCAGGTCCAACTACCTGTGTTTATAAGCGTGTGTCTTTGGATGCATCTAAGATGACACACTGTGTTTCTGCAGAGAATGTTTCTGCAAAGCAAGAAATGAGATACTGTTTCTGGGAGAAGTGTTTTTCATAGTTGCTCTAAAGGGTCTGAGGTAGGCCTGGTGAGGAAATTTCAGTTATATTTGCAACTGGAGAAAGGTGAAAGTCGAGGCAGGAATTTTTATTGGGAGTAGTGAGAGGACTAATACAGTAATAAAGGAAAAGGCCACAAGAAGTGAAGGGAAAGAGTTTGGGGTTTGGAGCAGGATTTCCACTTACCGTTATTAAACCTAATAATTCAAGGTTTTGCATTTGGGGAAGAATAATCAGCCATTGTGCTTCGGTGGAAAACATCCAAGCGTTGACTTTTCAGAGAGTCTGGGGTTCCTCTGACCTGGCTTTGACTGGCGTCTAGAAGGAGAAATCTATCTTTTCCATGTGTGCAAAAGGTCAGGCGTCTAAATGGATATCTCTTCTTTAAAAAAATCTCTGTGATGATAAATGTGTTCATGGGATCTGGTGAAGCCGGGAGTTCCTTTGTAATTCTTATTTCTCACTTCTCTCCTTGGTCCAAAGATAGATACTGGCCACATTTGAGTATGGAAACTTTTCAGCCTTGCCGTGTTCTCCTCCCTCTTGAGAGTCATGTTCTGTTTGAAAAGAGCTGAAAAAAATGAAGTCTGTTTTTTCACTTGGGATAAGAAAATCCTTCTCAAAGCAGTAAGGGATCTGTGAGAGTCACAGGATCCATATGTTGAAGCTGGCTGCTAATACACAGCATATGGGCCAGTGAACTTTCCAGGCAGAAATATGTCTCTAATTCTCTAAAGAATGCCCCAGTAAACTCCAGAAAGGACCATTACTTAGGTGACAGATGGCATCGGCGCAGCTTCTGGGCTTCATAGGCCGGTTGTTCCATGGAATGGGAGCCACAGACAGGGACGCAAAGGTCCTGGTTGGCCTTAAGATGGATGACACTGGCCTGTAGCCCTCGCTATAGGGCCCCCTGCTCCCCCAAATACTGCGGGCTTGCTCTGTTCTCTTAGGGGATGTGCATCTGAAGGTTGTTCCTCAGGTTGGCAGGATTATTTGTTAAACTGAGTGGAAGCATTTTGTCCCCTACTCACAGAGACAGCCTTATGTAATGGAAAGAACACTTACCTGGGAACCAGGTGGCCTGGGCTCTGGGGCCACCCTGGTCCTCACTAGATGTGACCTTAGGGAAGTCACTTTACCTCTCTTTTCTGATCTGGAAAATCAGGAGGCAGGACATGGTGATGGTTGGGACCCCTTCCGCTCCCTCAGGTTAGAACTCAGTGGCCCTGACTCCATCCAGAAGAGAGTGATGGGAGAAACCTGCCACCGCCGGGCACTTCTGCCCCCCCGGGTGCCGTGGCCCCGGCATTATATTCCATTGCAGTTCTGTGCACTGCGGGTGAAATTCAGGAAAGGTAGGGGAAGACATTTCACTGCTCTCAGGAAGAATTCCATCCTCGGCCCCAAATGAGTCATCAGCAGCAAACTGACCGAGGGAGAGACAGGCTGCCCTGCAGTTACTATACTATTTCTTCTGAACCAGCATTTGGAAGTCTCTGGACTCCCACTTCGTATTCTCACAGTGGAGCCCTCAGGATCCTCTCCCAGCCTGTTCCCGATTCCTCACCATGACCCTCACTCCTCCCCTGTTCCGTTCCTGTCCCACCGAACCATCCCTTTCTCTGCAGCCTCTGCTGGGTTTTTCCGTGGGCTGCTTTGTCTGTAGGACAGTTAGGAAGGTTGCGCCCCTGATAGCTGAGCTGCCCCCATGCTCCCCCTTCCCTGCCCAAGCAGGCCCTTTGATCCCTCTGTTCCATTGAGCACAACCATGGTTGCTTCTTCATCAAATGAGCGCAGACTGAGACCCACAGCAGCTCTGCAAGGCTATCACCATGGCAACGAACATTCCCTCCATTCTACTGTGAAGAGAAAATGGCTGTTAGAAGGAATGGCTAGCTGAGTCTCTGTTACTCGGTCTATTTTGTCCAGGCCCCTCCTTCATACCGGCTTTGAGAAGCTACACGCATTGAACCAAACATCCCTTAGCCTTTAGCTTGCAGATTTACTTCACCTAAGAGGAGGAAAGGCAGAAGGAAGTTGAATCCCAATGAATAACAGCATTTTTCCTACCCTAAGAGTATATTTTCATGAGGAACAGTTATCTGGTCTAAGCAGATCAATCTCAATCTCAATCTGTGAGATCCGGTGCAATGTATTTTGTCTTATGGGTGGAGTGGAGCGTATAGATATTGCAATATTGCAGTGCAGTAGCCAAGAGATTCAGGGGGCCGCAGGGCACAGACGCCAGCATGTCAGAAGAGTTGACTGACTACTTGGGGTGACGATGTTTGATTGCTGTCTCCTCTTCTGCAAAGAGGTGTATTGGCCCTAGAGTTGTGAGGTAAGGTGAGTATTTGTTGGGCCTCCCCTGCTTCAAAATCAGTTTGGATCTTCACGTTGAATCCTTCCCCGTAGTGGTCAAGCTCCGTGGTGTGGGGAAGTGGCAGGAAGCCCTGTGCAGGGTTGTGGAGCGGCAGGCTTCCCTCTTAACAGAGCTGTGGGGATGCTGCAGGTTGATGATCCACATGGAACTGGCTGGGCTGCTGTTTCCGTGCATCCCAGACGTGCTGCTGTTTGGAGCAGGACTTTAAGCCTTCTCAAGGGGTCAGAAACGTTTAGCAAAGAGGTCACCCCCAGATCTTCCAGGGGACCCTGCACGGTGTGATAGAGGATATTCCCATTCCACAGGGAATGGCCTGGACCCCGTCCACTCCTGGCCTCGGCATGAGGAACTCTGGTGACAAGTTCTCAAAACCCAAACAACTTCCTGTCTTCACTCTTTCTTGATGTGAGCGGGGAGACCGTTTTTGAATCAAAGCTCTGGTTTCTGTCTCAGAAATCCAAACGTGTGTTTAAAGTGGACATTGTCTTTTTCAGTTTCTCTGCAGGTGGATATTGTTCCCAGCCAAGGGGAAATCAGCGTCGGAGAGTCCAAATTCTTCCTATGCCAAGGCAAGTGCCCGTGTCACACTGCATTTCAGGAAACCCACCCCTCAGAGCAGAGCCAGCGGCTGTGTCTGCCCGGCAGATCGCAGTGTGCCTGGAATCTCGGGTCACCCTGTGGCAGGCTCTCAGGGTGACCAGAGAGCCAGGGGAGTGCTCAGACCCCCTTCCTTCCCTTACCAAGGCTGCCCCAGGACAGCGAAATATGCTGTGTGGACTTCTGCTTCGTGATGGAGGAGGTCTAGGGATTTTCTTAGGAAAGTCAGCACAGCCCCCAGACCCCCTGCGCTGTGTACATCCAGAGTCCCATGAATGACACTGGAGAGCAGGGCTGGTGCAGAAAGAATGCTTCAGTGGGTCAGTGTATGGATTATTAGAATCCCCCAGAGCAGGAAAATCCAAGAAGGCCTAAAAAGTGCCTGAAAGAAAACTGAGTACCAGTACCTCTTTTTGCTGTGAGGACAGGTGCCCTGGGTTTCCCAGCTCTCTAGTGAATTCCAATATTCTGTCCCATTGCCCCAACGAGAGATCAGAATTTGTCGGACCTGGTGTCCTTGTCTTTTGTTTAGAAAATATGCCCCCATTTCCACAGCTCAGCTAATTATCCGTAAATGTCCTGTGGAGGAAAGGCTTCATATGAGGCTTTGGAGTCTCTGTATGTGAGATGCCTGGGATTTGGAACATGAAAGGACCAGGAAAGAGCTGAGCTAGGTGTAAACTGACATTGAGCAAGCCGCTTTCGGCAGGGAGGGGCCTTGAAATGCTGTCATGATTTGCACCAGATGAGGCGGCTGGTGGCCGCTGGATGTTTTCCTTCCAGCTTTGCTTTCACTACAACAATTGAAATGATCTGAACATGCAGCCGTGGAGCCCATAGCACATCTTGCAAATAGCCATATTTATTGAAAACATGATGGGCCCTGAAAGGAAGGCTGCTTCATTTCCACACTAAGCATCTTTGCAGGGCGGGGGATGTGGGCTGGGGAAGGGTGCTGTGCAGAGAGGCAGGGCAAAGCCATGTCTGGGGGTCCCAGAGCCCTTGTTCCAGCTCAGTGTCTGGACAGCTCAGCAGCCGTATCCCAAGGTGCCTGGGGAAAGGATGCAGAGGCGACGCTGGCTACCTTCTTTGCAGCATTTAGGCAGATGCATTTGCCTCTCTGAGGCGGGAGCGCTGAAATGACAGTCATGCCAGTTTGTGCAGGCAGATGCTGGAATGAAAGTGGTTGGAGTGTAAACTCCAAAACTAGCCAGAGTCTCATCTTCCACTTCAGAGACCGTAATCTAAGCCCTGGAAAATAAGCTGATGAGTTGGCTCAGACCAGCTAGCCTTGAGCTCAGATCCCAGCTATACTGACTCCCTTTGCCCCCCATTCTGTGAGGTTATAAGCTCCTAGCTTAGTGCCTGGCACACAGTGGGTCCCCAGTAAATATCTCTTCTCTTCCCTCACTAGGGATGGGACCAGTATGAGAAATACCAGCACCAGTGTTGGTTGAGTTCTTTCCAAATACTATTATGGACATAACAATTAAACACAGAAACCTCCAACATGAATGGTCATCCCCGCCTTGTCATCAAGCCTGATGAGCTCTTGCTCAGTAGCTCTTACTGAGTACCCACTGTCACCCTGGAGGGGTCGTTGTCTTTTCAGCATCAGTGGTTTGAAAATAATCTCTTCCTCTTTAGTGGCAGGAGATGCCAAAGATAAAGACATCTCCTGGTTCTCCCCCAACGGAGAAAAGCTCACCCCGAACCAGCAGCGGATCTCGGTGGTGTGGAATGATGACTCTTCTTCCACCCTCACCATCTACAATGCCAACATCGATGATGCCGGCATTTACAAGTGCGTGGTCACTGCAGAGGATGGCACCGAGTCAGAGGCCACGGTCAATGTGAAGATCTTCCGTAAGATCCTCCTCCTCCTCCTTCTTCTGTGTTCCTGTCCTCTCCTTTGTCTAGGAAGGCACATGGGTAGCAAAGAGAGTGGGATGGAGTAGAGGACCCACTGAGGGCTTGACAGGGCCCCTTTCCTCCTTTTCCCTAAGTCTTTTCTGCATCAAGCTAAGAGCTCCAGTATATTTTTAAATGATCCTCGGCCAACTCCGAACTCACAACTGTGTTCATGCTGGTCACAGCTACCTCCCACTGGCCTCCATTCCCTAAATTGAAATTACACCATTCCCAGAGGACTAGGATGGGTTCCCCTCTCCCTTCCCCAAGTGTTGACTGACTGTTGTACACTTCAGTTTATCCCCTCTTATTTCACTTTTTCCTGCTGGTAATGGAGTGCAAAGGCTCGGTGGAGTGCGTGGGGTTATTATCTGAACACTCTGTGCCACTCAGAGCGGGTAGTTCCCATTGCCACTGAAACCAGTCTGGAGGTGGCATCTCATTACCTTGTTATCATGCATCTGTCCTGTTGGCCAGGGTAATGATGGGTGACAGCCAATGGAACAGTATTGATTGTCACAGTATTTATTGCCATAAGCCTGCTTTTCTTCTGTTTTGTTCTTCAAAATTCTTTCTGCTGTAGACAGGCTGGGGATGGGATGCCAGACAGAGTGGGAGACAGAGGGAGGACTGGTGGCTCCTACTATTAGTTGTAGAGTAAATGTTCTACCAGTTCATTTTACCTGTGCACTGTGTTTCATTGGCTCCATCCCACATGGCGAAGACCCTTGGTAAAGACAATCCTTTCCTTCTGTAGACCCTTTTCTGCACAACATGGGATAAATTTAGCACTTTGAATAGACACTAATTGCCAAACACAGGTGATATATTCCCCTCCTTGTGCCAGCTGCTCTGCCTGCATCTTTGGCCAAGTGATGGGTGGGACCCCCTTTGGTACCACTGTATATATGGACTCGAATCCAAGCAGTATGGTGCCAGTGAAAAGGGATCTTTGTGGGAGAACCAGCCATTTTCCCTCACTCTCCTCTTGCTCCTTTTCCAGAGAAGCTCATGTTCAAGAACGCGCCAACTCCACAGGAGTTCAGGGAGGGGGAAGATGCCGTGATTGTGTGTGATGTGGTCAGCTCCCTCCCCCCAACCATCATCTGGAAACACAAAGGCCGAGATGTCATCCTGAAAAAAGATGGTGAGACCTGGCAGCTGTCCTTTCCCCTGGGCCACGAAACCAGCTTCTGAGGCATTCTAGCCCAAACTCAGATTCCAGTGTCCCAGAACCCCATGTTGCTTCCAGGTCAAAGGTTGCATGTCTATAGCTTGTATGTTCAAGCACTTGACTTTCTCTCCAAGGAAAAAGACAGATTTCCAATAGACTTTTGCCCTTGGCTCTATGTTGGAGCCAGGGCCACATTTTCCTATTGCAGCTTAGAGCCTCTCCCCGCTCCCAGCCCCCGCCCCCCCCATAAGCCTGAAGGCAGGCAAAAGGAAAGGCTCAGCCACCTGCCTGCAGATACCAGTCCTCTGACTGATCCTTGGATGAACCTGCGCCTTGTCTCTTCTAGTCCGATTCATAGTCCTGGCCAACAACTACCTCCAGATCCGGGGCATCAAGAAAACAGATGAGGGCACTTACCGCTGTGAAGGCAGGATCCTGGCACGCGGGGAGATCAACTTCAAGGACATTCAGGTCATTGTGAATGGTGAGGAGATCTGTTCTGCTTTCTCCACCGCTACAACCTTGGCTCATCCACGGCAACTGAGTCCACCCCTTCCCACAGCCCACCCCCAACCTCTGCCTTGTCTTGTTAGTTTGTTTGTTTGTTTGTTTTTAAACACACTTGTCTTTGGGTCTCCCTCAACTGTGGGGACTTTTAGTGCAGTTCTGGAATGTCCTTCATTATCTTAACACTAGAAGCTTGCCCCATGCTTACTGGTAAATTCTTATTCATCCTTCACTGTCCTTGAGGTTACTGTAATTGTTAAGTTAGTCCCCTGGTTCAGTCTTCAAAGAAAATATTATAATCAATTCAGGCCTCAGAACAGTCAGAATCATAGTCCATGGGCTTATTAATCTTAATTTTCAGTGTCAAATAAACACACCCATGGAATCGATCTGACATTTACAAGATGTTTACAGGAAATGTCAGTACTAAGAAATTAAGTAAGTCATGGTTAAATTGCTTTGGATATTGATATATATTTTTTGCCAAACTCTCCCCCTCTCGTTCCTTTGGTAAAAAATAGTTTGTGCACAGGGTTGTTTGTGACAGTCCCAGAGAAATGTCACTCTTTGGTGAGCTGGTGCATTTCAAATTGGTATTAACCATTTAATCACTAGGAGCAGGAGTTTTGAACTTTTTCCAACATCAAGAGCCCCCTTTTGAAAGTCAAGTTCCATCAATCATGGCAGTTGTAAGATTGGTATGCATTGATGAAGAAAATATATAATGATAAATAGCTACTGGAAATAGAATACCATTGTAAAATGAACAAAACATACTAATATAGCTTCTAAATCTATATTATTGAAAAGCAATATTATATAATGTTATATGTATAACAATACTATGCATTGTTGAAAAGTACTAATGTGCATTTGTGGATGAATTATTGATCCAGTTTACAGTAATTATTTAGTGCACACCTGAGTTTAGATCCCTTACAGTAACTGTGCAGCTGCCCAGGACTCTTGACTGTCTGACCTGGGGTCTCCCGGAAGTGCCTCTTCTCCAGGCCAGCAGGTCCTTCCAAGTTTTCCCTGCCACCCCTGACAGTCCTTCTTTCCTTCAGTGCCGCCCACCGTCCAGGCCAGACAGAGCATAGTGAATGCCACCGCCAACCTCGGCCAGTCCGTCACCCTGGTGTGCGATGCCGAAGGCTTCCCAGAACCCACCATGAGCTGGACAAAGTAAGAAACTGGCTCGTGCTTTTTATCACCGACTAGTGGAGAAGGAGACCTTGCAGGCCCTGTCCTGTGTTGGCGTTTCAAGGGAACAGGGGTGGGCAGCTGGGGAGCATCAGCTCTGGGTGCAGAATGGATTCTTTTCTGTCAGGTCCTCTTGCCTTGCGTGTGCATTGGATTCCTTCATTTTCAGTTTGTGGGGCAGAACCAGAGGTTCTCTTTGGAATTTTGGGGGGCGCACTTTGCAGCCCTTGGGCGGAATCGGAGGTTTGGGTAGAGGAATCACGAGGAAGTACAATTTGGCGTCTTAACTTTCTGTGAAGATTCAGTCTTTCGCGTGAGCTCGGTCCGCGTTTTATGGAAGCTAATTAAAAATTAACCTCTTAGCTCTGTAGTCAAAATCACGGTCCTTTACATTTCTGTGCCCTGCAGGGACGGGGAGCAGATAGAGAATGAGGAGGATGAGAAGTACCTCTTCAGCGACGACAGCTCTGAGCTGACCATCAGGAAGGTGGACAAGAACGACGAGGCCGAGTACGTCTGCATCGCCGAGAACAAGGCCGGCGAGCAGGATGCGTCCATCCACCTCAAGGTCTTCGGTAAGGACAGTGGGGTCAAGGTCACCCCTCTGCCACAGTTCCGCTTACCCCACACAGTCCATCAGCAAGACCCTGCCCACTCTGCCTGGGAATCTACTGCACTTCTTGCCAGCTCCACCACGTCAGCCCTAGTCCAAGCCATGCATCGGTCCCGTTCAGCCCCGCCCACTCACAGTAGCCAGAATAACCTTAAGCACCACTCCTCTGTTTCAAATCCTCCAATGGCTTCCTATTGCAACCAGAATAAAATCAAGACTCCCTGCCGTCAACAGAGGCCAGATCTGAGCTAGCCCCTGGCTTCCTTCCTGACCTCGTCATGCCTCTGCTGTGCTCTACATTTAAAGCTCTCCAGCCCCGGAAGCCCTCTTCTTCTCCCTCAGACACACTAAGCTTGTTCTCTGTCTCAGGGCTGTTACACTAGATGCTTCTTCTGCTTGGAATATCATTTCCCCAGATCCCCTGTGAGCTGCCCTCGTGTCATCCCTCATCCAGATGTCAGTGCATCATTCAGATCATCTTCTCAGTGAATCCTTCCCTCCCTGCTCTGGCCAGTGCATCTCCCTTATCACCACCCCACCCATCTCTTCTTCAGTGCCCTTCTCTGTACCTAAACTCATCTCATTTACATACTGGTTTGGGGAATTATTTCTCCTGCCTCCACTCTTACACGTCACTTTATCTCTGGCATTCCAAACAGCACCAGACCACGGAATAGGCCCTTGCTAAATATTAGTGACCAAGTGGCTGCCTCTGTCTCCATTTCTTCTTTCCCTGGCCTGTGTGAAGCAGGGTCATAAAAGTCATGAAAAGAACTTCCATATCTCTACTCACTTCGTCTCTATAAACTCAGTTAACGTCCATTCATTTAGAGCTGAAATGCACTTTGACCTGACTTTGACAAACAAATTTGTGGCAGAGAGATGTTTAACCTAGTGGCTCTCAGCTCTGTCTGCCCATCTTTTTTAAAAACACAGATAAGCGAGTCCACTGTAGGTGGTGCTGCCAGAGTACAGACACTGCAGGGGCAGCCCTGGCGCACGCAGCTCCCTGGTGGTTCCCGCACCTGCGCTTTGGGAACCTGCCTGGGACCCGCTTGTTTAGCCTGATCAGGAGAAATCATTGATGTCTGTAAACAGAGACCTTTGAAAATCAAGCGTTTATGTGCAATTGGACCCACTATCCCAGATGAATCCCGTTTACTCATTAATGACAATTAATTAATAGGCTTAGAAACAGGTTATCAGTTTGGTCCAAATTAACTGTACGTACTTGAAAGTGAAGCTAAACTTCTTGGAAAATATTCTTGACGGTCTTTTCTCTGATTCTGACTTATCTATCCCAGTCGCTCTGATTTTAAGTTTTTCTAGATGAAAGACAGATGCATTTGTTAATGTATTCCTTAATTTTCACAAATATTTACTAAGTGCCCTTGTTGCTGGGCGAGGGGCTACAGAGATGAGTAAGATATGGTCTTTTGACCCTGAGAAGCACAAAAAGGGACATAAACATATAAGCCTATAAATTATAATAGATGGTGTCAGTTAACAACACTTGAGTACCAGCTGTGGGCCCAGCCATTGCCCAGGTTACAAAGATGAGTAACATGCACTCTGTTCTCATCAGTGGGTTCACAGGCTAACGGAGATAATCAGTGCTGAAATTTTTAATGACAACCCATTATAATGACTTCATAAGCAACATGCACAGTGTTTTATAAGAAATGATTTGATTTCTGGTCCTGTGTGACAGAAGTTAGAGAAGTGTTCGAAGATGATATGCTTTTCCCAAGTGGGAGTTTCCCAGATGCAGGAGAGGTGGACAAGCCTTTCAGGGCACGCCGCACAGGCATCGAGGCCGGAAGAGCCCATGTTGTGGTGAATGTGAACTTGTGAACGAGGACTATGTCTGCTCCACTCACAGCCGTACCCCCAGGGCCTAGAACATCACCTGGCATGTAATAGACACCCGTGTTTGCATAAATGAGGGAATCATAATTAGTTTTATATGAATGAAGCATAATGTATGTGGCAGAGAGATGAACCTGGAAACATGTAATCACTTGTCTTTAGGAACTTCTTTTAGATATCAGCTCCATAAAGTAATAATAATAATACCCAACACAAAGTGAGCACATATAGTGTGCCTAGCACATTGCATGTGAAGTACTATCCATAAATGACCTCTTTTAACCTCATCATAATCCTATGAAGTAGATTTAATTTTTATCCCCATATTGCAAGTGAGGAAATTGAGCACAGAGAGATTAGGTGTCCTACCCAAGGAGCCGGGACTCAAACCCAAGCTTTCACATCCATTCCCTGGGCTAGCAATTGTGGTCACTCCTCCATGAAACCCAGTTTAACACATATTACGTCTGAATTCCATATGGAATGACTAGTGGATTCTGCCTTTACCTCCATGGATTACGTGGTTTCTCTACGGAAGTACACTCAGTTCTAACTTGGCTGGTCAAGAAGAGATCTTGGCTTCTGTTCCAGGCCTCTCTGGTGGCGATGGCTGCCCCAAGAAGGAGTGTGTAGTGTCAAGAGCCATGTGGGGCTGTGCTAAGGTGAAGAGGGTGGGTGAGTCCAGGGAAGGAGGCAGGGAAAGTAGGATGCAGGAACTGTGGGACGGTAGGACTTGTGTTTCCGCCCTCCTCCCTGGCCACAGATTCCCTCCTGCATCACACACACACTCTTCACACACACACACACACTCTCTCTCTCTCACACACACACACACACACACACACACACACACACACACACACTCCCTCTCTCTCTCTCACTCCACTACCACAGTTCTTTCCCAAGACTGCAGCTGGGAGAACGTTCATTAGGCAGCCCAGTAGAGCAAACAAGGAGATGTGGGCCGACTCCTGCAGAGACAGGTAAAAGGATCATAGACGCCCCATCCTCCTCTGTCACATCCTGAGGAGAGTTCACATGGTCTCCCTGGAGCGACCTGGTACCCCATGTATACCCTCCTTTCTCTTCATTTCACGTTCTTGACCTCCTTTCTCACCTCCTCCTTCTGTCCTCCCCATGGGTTTTGGAGATTGGTACTAAGGCCTGGGAGCCAGGTGGGGAAGGGCTAGCTAGTTGGGACTTCATCTTTCTTCAGCCCCTTTTTCCCTCTCCTCTGCCTTCTGGCTTGCCATCGGGGACCTGCATTTGGAGAGAAATGAGGTAGGTTCCCCAGAAGCAGCAGGGTTACAGCAATGAGGCAGAAGAGGAAAGAAGCCTGTAGCTTAGATAGTAAAGAAGTTCTCAGAACTGTGGCTTCAAGAAGGGCTAGCCATTAGTGTGTAAGGGACATATCTAAATTAGGGACTATCGTAATTATCCTAATACCATTTTTTCCTAAGAAAGGGACGTGTTCTAGTATGCACTGCCCTAGTTATCAGCCAGAAGCTCTTTTTACTAAGAGCATCCTACCTTCCTTTAAACTTGGCAGTGAATTTCCATTGCTCCCCTCCTCTGGGCCCTTCTGAAGAAGTATTTTTGTCTCCACAGATTCTTATTATGCTGTACGAATGCTCTTGAGGCCTCATGGTGCTGTGGTCTGAGGCAAGTTCACCAGTGGGCAGAAGCTTTGCTTAGCTGACCCCATAGGACCAAAGCAGCCCTTGTGAGTTACAGCAAAGGACAAGCAGGCTCCTGAAGGAAGGGGTACCCGGTCATGCCCAACACCTCAGTGCAGGGAAGCAGGGGCCTTGGAGCCCTCCTTGGGCTTGCAGGACCCTGGATTGGAGTTAGAGTAGACAAGTCTGGCCCTCAGTGGCCGGGTGCAGAGCCATGGATGTGCTGGATGGAGAGAGCAAGCATGTTTAGAAAACTCACAAAGACAGCTGTGCTCACAGGAGGGTCCATGGGGAGAGGTGCAATGAAACATTCTAAGGCATTAAGTCCCATGGCGGCAGGTGGAGAACAAGACAGGGATCCAAAGTCACAAGGGCCGAGAACGGAGGTTCATTAAGATGGTGCACATACCATCCGCAGATAAAACCTGGCGAGATTCTTCTAGATGCTGGTGTTCAGAAGGAAGGAAGCTTTCATAAGCAGGATGACCCCAAATCTGTCCCTGTCTGCTCAGTGAAGCCCGTTGTCCCAGAGTAATTATTCAGAGCATGCCTTTCACTCTCCAGCATGCCCCAATTTGGACAATAAATGGTATTGCTATCCTATTTCCAAGGCAGCATTCTAAGCCTTCAGTTAGCTCCAACAATAGCGTTGCTTCTGAAGTGCAGAAAGGAATAAGTTACCAGCGAGAAGCTTGCCTTCCTTCCAACAGCCTCTGTAGCCCATACAAAATTAGCCATTGTTAATAATGTTTTTAACAAGAATATATTTTGCCTTGTTCAAAGACTTACACAGTGTAGCCTTTATAACCATCTGGGAAATGGAGTCACCAAGACCAGATATTATTAATTGATGTTAACTGTCCCTTGTCTGTCTTCTGCTAACCTTTTGCTGCCAGGACATAGCACTGTGGAGTGGGACAAGGTCAGCAAACACTATCTGGATCACAATGTCCATGTAGGTTCCAAGAGGCCAGAAAGTCAGCCTTCCTGTGGCTGCCTCCAGACCCCAGACCAACTGTCAGTTCAGTGAATTCAGTTGTTTGGCTGATTTTTTAACTTTTCAATCTGTGATTTTAACAGTAGAGAAATGCAACTTTTATTTTACCTCTCTAAAACCTTCTGTTCAACACACTTAACACTTACTCCATCCAATATGAGTTATAACCTCCTTGAAAGTTCTGTTGATCAAGATAGACACAGAACCTTCCTGTGGGAAAACCTCACCCATGTGGGCTCCATCAGTTCAAATTTGTAATCATTTGACCACATTAGATTGAGATGTGCCTGGGTGCTAGCCATATATGGAATCTAAGAAAAAAAAAAAAAAAAAAAAGGTCATGAAGAACCTAGGGGCAAGACGAGAATAAAGACACAGACCTACTAGAGAATGGACTTGAGGATATGGGGAGGGGGAAGGGTAAGCTGGGGCAAAGTGAGAGAGTGGCATGGACATATATACACTACCAAACGTAAAACAGATAGCTAGTGGGAAGCAGCCACATAGCACAGGAGATCAGCTCGGTGCTTTGTGACCACCTAGAGGGGTGGGATAGGGAGGGTGGGAGGGAGGGAGATGCAAGAGGGAAGAGATATGGGAACATATATATATGTATAACTGATTCACTTTGTTATAAAGCAGAAACTAACACACCATTGTAAAGCAATTATACTCCAATTAAAAAAAAAAAAAGGATTTGCTATTATTCTAGGTACCTCGTGTAAGTGGAATCTCATAGAGTCAGAAAGTACGTTGGTAGATGCCAGGGGCTGGTGGGGAGGGGGTGGGGAGGGGGAATAGGGAGTTAGTGTTTAATGACAGAGTTTCAGTTTAGGAAAGTGAAAAATCGGGGAGATGGATGACAGTGAGAGTTGCACAACAATGTGAATGTACTTAGTGCCACTGAACTGTACAGTTAAATATAGTTAAAATAGTATGCTTTATATTATGTGACTTTTACCACAATAAAAAAACATTTAAAAAAAAAAGGATTTGTGGAGATTTCCCTGGTGGTCCAGTGGTCAAGAATCCGCCTTCCAGTGCAGGGTACACAGGTTCGATCCATGGTTGGGGAACTAAGATCCTACATGCCGCGGGGAAACTAAGCCCATGCACCACAACTACTGAGCCTGCCAGCGCTCTGGAGCCCGGGCACCGCTAACTAGAGAAGCCTGCGCACCTCAACGAAGACCCAGCACAGCCCCCCACAATTAATTAATTAATTAATTAATTTTTAAAAAAGGATTTGCTATAAGCAGGCCATTAGTACAGATTAACTGTAGGAGAATATTTGAACTAAATGAGTCATCTTATATAGAAGTAGATATTTGCTACAGAAAATGCACAGCTCCCTCATTGTTTTCTGTTTATTAAAACAGAATTAAGGCCTCAACTTGGAGGATATATAATAGGCAGTAGTTTTAATGGTCTACTTGGAGTTACTGTATGAATTTGAATATAAAGGAAATGTAATTCTTTCAAAAATTATCCATAATTCTGATTTATTTATTGTTTGTTTATCTATCCTGGCCTTTTTCTCTATTAGTGAAATAAGTTATATTTGTGCAGTGTTATCTTTTCTCTTCGATGGATTTCAGAGTATAGTGATTTCAGAGGATAATTGTTTTAAATCGGGAAAATTCAATTTTCTCTAATGTTTCTACATTTAAACTCAGCTTTCGAATGCTTGTGCTTTCTTGCATTACCCAAAACATTTGGGATATGAGCTCATCTCAGCTCATCTTATTCCCAAGCCCCAGCCCACTCCCCAGCCCCCAGTGAGTCACCCACCACATTTCCGTACTTGAGTTAATGCTAACACAACCCTCCTAGGTATTAAGAATCTCAGAGTCATTTGGATTCCTAATTTCTTCTTTGGATTCTTCCCATCTCTACTTGCCCTCTGTTCGCTTCCACTTCCTGTAAAGCCTTCCTTCAGCATCTCTCTTGACGCTGCCCTTTCTCCTCCCTTCCCCCCACCCAACCCCGAGGGGATGTTCAAGATTGTATTCCATCACATCTGGGGCAATGCCAGGGCTTCCAGGTTGGTTTTCCCACCTTCAGGTTTTCTCCATCTTCAATTTTGCCTAGATTAACCTTCCTTTAATACAAATGAGCATTTCATTCCTCTGACTAAACACTGTCAGTGGGTCTCCACCAGGCAGGGGATAAAATTCAAGCCAGAGTTGTAACCGGGTAATCAAGATGCTCTCTGCCTGGGTCCAGCATTGTCTCCCACTGCTTTGAGGCACAGACACGCAGACCCTGACGCTCTGCTCTCTTCCCCACCCTCTCTCCACACGTTCTTGCTTCTTTGCTTTCATTCACGTGCCTTTCTACACTCGGAATGACTCCGTGTCCACCCAAAGTTCCACGTACTGAAAATCTCACAACCCAGCCCCAAAGACAGCCCCAAAACTGTCTCCTCATGAAGACTCAGCCAGAGGAGAGCTCTTCCTCTGCTCAGGCCTCCTGCACCATCACCCTCAGCACTCTCCCCATACGGGACGTTGTTATTACTGTCACTTTGGTGTCGTCCTATGCCTGCTCCATTGTAAGCTGCTGGGGGGTTCAGCTCGTTAACTCATACACCACCTAGAATAGGGCCTTATGATTAATAAGTTGATAACCTTTGTTGAATGGTGCCTTTATAATTCAAACCTGGAAAGCTAAAAAAATGTCAAACTCATGGAAGTGTTCTGTCTTTTCAGCAAAACCCAAAATCACCTACGTAGAGAACCAGACTGCCATGGAACTAGAGGAACAGGTCACGCTTACCTGTGAAGCCTCAGGAGACCCCATTCCCTCAATCACCTGGAGAACATCCACCCGAAACATCAGCAGCGAAGAAAAGGTATAATGTCGCCCAAGAGTTTCAGGGCCATGGAGCGCAGACTCTACATGGATTGATTCTGCCCCATGCCCGGTCCTCTTCGGTGAACCCGAAAATGGGATGTGGCCACTGGAGGCTGCAGCCAGGTCCTATGGCCCCCCTCCTCCAGCCTGCCCTGGCTGTGGCCTGCTCAGCATCCCCTTGGGATGGAAGGGGCACAATTCCTTGCATGGATTTGCAGGGGTGTGATGTTAGTGGGTATGGTTAGGTTAGACGTCGCAAGGAGGAAGGGGACAGTGATTTTCAAACCAGGGTTATGGAGCTGGGAGGACCAAGGAAAGTTAAGGTCCCAGTGCACTGGGTGATATTAGCATCATCTCAGGAGCACCCAAGGAAACGTGTCCCGGAACTTAATAGGGATCAGGATGAGCCTATTAATTCTTCTCCTTGTGATTTGTATGTTCATGCTCTACATGCCCTATATGCACAAACGCTTGGTTGCCTTTGTGTCTGCCTGTATTCTCGGCCACACTTGCATATCATTTTGTTCTAAAGGCAAAAATAATTAGCAGTTTCTATGTGATGATGATTACACCAGGTTCTACAATATATTCTCTGAGAGATGAAGAACATTATAGCAACCTTCCTGGCAAATTTAAATGACTGGGAAGATTTAGCTTTCAAGCACATGGATTTATAGGCCACCGGAAAGCTGTCGTTATTATTAACAGTCTATAAAAATTGAGGTAACCCCACATCAGGCAGCCTTTTGCTATTGAGTGGGCCAAAAGACAGGGGGAGGAAGAAGCTTGGTTTTAAAGCAACTTAAACCTTCTTATGGCACTTCTCCAATCTCATCTCATATATCCTGTAGTAATGGGCTTCATTTTAGTTGGCCAGAGCTTTGTCACCTATTCAGGAGTAATGGCCTTAGCCTTAAAGAACATTTATAATGGATTGCTGATTGACTAGAACGTCAAAGAAGATAGATCTTCACTCTTCTGCCTGCCTAAAGGAAATCCCTAGAGAGGGTAGACTTAAATAAAGCTAAAAAGGGATAGTGTGAAATTTCAGAGCCAAATTTGGGATTTGCATTTGAAGAACTGATTTCTCTCCTACTAATAGAAAACAAAACTAAATCAAGAGGAACAGAAATTGCTGTTCCAAAAAAACCCATTAATTTTTGCAAGTTTTACCTCCAGAGTTGAATTCAACTTAACAAAAACTCAACCGAGGAACTGCTAAGTATTTTTGAAACTTGCGTATGCTGTTTGATATTGTGAAAACCAACTGAATTAAGTAATGTAGTGTTTACTTGGATACTTTATCAACATTGGAATTAAACCCTCAGCTCAGATTTTAGCTCCCATCGTGTGTGTTACGTGGATTGAATATACATTTCAAGGCTTAAACCACAGGGCTGCCACTTGGCAGATTTTTCTACATCAGGCTTGAGAGTAGATTTGTCCAGAATGACCCAGTGTATATCTTTGATCTAGAGGGAAGGACAGAAATAACATCTACCCCAGATGAATGATGGTTTTAGATTCTATATCTTTCCTAGGAGTAGCTCAACGGCCAAGCTAGACCAGAAGAGTTATTAAGATTTGTGCCTACCTCAGGTCCTTTAATAGGTGGGCACTTCTGGCTTGTATCTGTGAATTCATTTTTATAGAATGAGAACAAAAAACCAGGCATTAATACACACTCATACTTCCTAAATATTAAAACCAAAGGTGTCTAGCAGAGACCATCTCAAGCCAAGTAGGCTTTGCATAGTTCAATTATCAGTGTAGATCATTAGTCTCAATCTGAGATAATTATTTAAGCCCAGCCACATAGGTTGTGTTGCGCTTTCTTTTACTGTGGACCCCCTTCAAGTGACATTACTGCAACATGAATGAATCAGTGTTAGAACAAGCCTTCCAAATTGGCCAGTGATGTGACCCCAGATCAGCATATTTGCCTAAATGAAACGCTGTATAGAAAAATTGCTATTTCTATTCATTACATATTGACATCAAAGAGGCATGATAGCCATCTTATACCGGGGGTGGCTAAAAATTAAGGAAACAGAGATGGCCTATTCGTGAGCCAGGTGGACTCCAGACAGTAAATTTCACTTTTACTTTGGCAGCTGCTTCTCGTTTTCTCCTCCAGCTGAAGTTGCATTATATATATTGATAATTAGGTATCAAGATTATTAGAGTCACAGAATTATAGGAGGGGAAGAAAAGTTTTCTTTTTAAAGTCAAGACTATGCGCTGAGCAGTAAGAATGGCCAATTGTTTCTACTGGGAAGGGAAATAAGCCTCCTGAGAAGTAGATCACATAACTTGCCAGAATCATAGAAGGTTGGAAGAAGGGTCCTTTGGAGGTTATCTAGTCTTACTGCCAAAAAGTCACTCAGCCCCTGCTTGAAGGGTGACAGTGTCAGTTCTTTGCAGTCAGGTGGCCAACACTGATGGTTAAGAGGCCCTGCTTCATTGCCCCTGCCACTTCCCAGCCTTCCAGCCCCTACAACTCAGTCCTTTGTGTGAGAGCCATTAACTAGCTCTCCAGTTTTCCTTTAGTCAGGCTTCTGCCCTGTAACACATCCAGTTATTTTCACTGCTGCTCTTATCTTATGGTTTCCACACCCTTCACCTTTCTAGTCGTCCTGTACTAGAGAGCTTCACTTCCCTAGTGTCCCCTATAACTTTGTGGTGCCCAGTATAGCTAATGCAGACTTCCTGGCTCATTGCTCCCTTGATCTGGACCCTGAAATGCTGTCAACATCACGTTAACCCTTTAGCAGTTTCCTCATTCTGTTGTCTCCTGTTGAGCTTGTGGTCAACTAAAATGCCCAGCTCTTCTTGGCATGAACTGCATTTAAGCCACATATCCCCTGTCCTGTCCTTATGCAATTGATTGCTTAACCAATGATGTAGAATTTTATATTTATTTCTATTAAAAATTGTTTTGTTTGTTGCAACCCAATATTTCTCAGTGGGGGTCACAAATGACAGTTTGGGAAGACTCTTTCTTCATTGGGACTGTCCTGTGCATTGCAAGATACTTAACATCCCTGGTCCCTTCCCTTTAAATGTTAGTAACCAACTCTAATCATTGTCGTTACCAAAAGTGTCACATACAGAAACACTCCTTGGCTGGAGAACGACTATTTTAGTCCATCTTTCTGAGCAGTCAGGACTGGCTTTCATTAGAACTGTCCCTAGAGTTCTTGGGGTCCAGGGCATTTCAACCAATGTGGGTCCCCCCTGTTTTATCTATGTTTGTTAAAAGTAATGGGGTATAGCCGTCGATGGTGACCCCAGTTCTAAGCACAAGACCCAAGGGCAGGCAATTCAGCCTTCCCCATGCAACTGCCATCTAGCATCTCTATTAGCTGTTGCTTCCAACCTTGTATGAATGCTTATTTGAAATATCTTTGTCCAAGTCACTGATAAAAATGTTGACTGGAACAAGGTCAAGTACAGAGCCCTTAGAATGCCACCGGAGCTTCCCTGGGGTGAGTAGCTCAGAAGGTGGAGCACGTAACGCCATGGCGCTCTCTTATGATTCTGATGACTTTCACGGAAGGCTCAATGCTTCCTTTAATAAAATTAGTGACAACAGAAGCTGATTAAAGCAGCTTGGTCTTTTGCTTCACTGCTTAGTTGAATCTAGTGTTAATCCTTTTTAAGAGGAGAGGGGAGAAAAGGCTTTCACTCATAGGCTTGTGGTGACTTTCTAATGGAATACTGATGTTCTTCATTTAAAAAAGAAGGGAAAAAAAGCAAAAACCAGTACACTGAGCCCAAAAGTCACACTCTGTCTTTGACAATGTCTCTAGGTTTAGTCTAGTCACTCGTTTAAGATTGATTATAATCAATCCGTTCGGCTTCAGCTAGTTGAGTTGGTTTCACTCAACAAATGATAATAGCTAGGCTAAGTTTGGGTCACTAAGATCATTAGAGGAGATCATCTGTCTGAAAGTTAATCCATTTCTTAGTGGTCACTAGTCTGTTGACAAAAAAATTTTGAATATCGTAATGGGTCAGTTTGATCGATGTGTATGGAGGTCATTGTGGTGACTGCAGATACAAAGAAAGTTTGTGCATCCGTATCATTTTATTACCCATCCTATTGAGACTCATTTTTTAAACTGCCAGGTATTTTAAAGACTCACAGTGAGTGGTGCTAAATTCCAGGTACCATTTACATATTGAGTGAGAGCCCTGGATGGTAATTTACATCCTCTCTCCCTGGCAGAACAAGTCCAGTCTGTGCTCATTTGAACGTATCAGTGCCTTTGAAGAGACTGGGAAAGAAAGGCTTGTGAAGCCTTAATGTCTAAGGAGAAGGAGAGGAGCAAAGAGTTGAGATCCGAAGAGATAGAAATAAGTGAAAGGCATTTCATGAACCTTGAATTCTGAGTAGACAGAGTATCCTACAAAAAAGAGAAACCTTTTGAAATTCTGGATTCCCTAGAAACCGAAGTTTCTTTTCACCAGGGAGAATTCCTCATTCAGTGTAAAACAGGTGCTCGCTCTTAAACATTGGGAAAGGTGCCTGCATTGAGCAGTTGGAGTGTAGTTTATCCAGGATGTGGGCAGAAGTATAAGAGGGAATACTTAGGATAAGTGTCTATCAGTCACTTCACTTCACTTTAATTTGTATACATACTCCTACAGACTTGTGTGTAAGATCATAAAACATGCAAATATTAAAAGAAACTGGAACTAACAGTTTTGGGAGCACTGCTAATCATATACTAGTTTAGGTTTTAAGTATGTATATTTGCATATCAGGTTGTCTTAAAGTGGGCTACACGCCTTCATCAAATTATCAGGGTCAAGATATATCCTATTATCCTACCAGGCACACAGGTAGAAGGTCAGGCTACTGAAAGCATTGTGTTACTAGCACCTACTTATTCTAAAAGCCACAAAACCACAGTAAGTTAGAAGAGACACAGGAAGAATCATATCTGAAAAACAAACAACTCCATATGATAGGGCCCCTGAAAATTGTCTTGATTCATGCAGCCCTGGCATGTGACAGACAAGCTTCTAAGTGATGTGGAAATGGCAACCACATTTGACATGTTGGCCCACTGTTACTTTGGTCTATGCGTGTTCCTCTGTACTCACTTTCTTCTTCATGCCAACATCATGTGACATAATTCAACATCTCCATCCTCATGTCTCACAAAAGCTCCTTGCATTTAGCGGACTCTTACTGAATGTTTGCTAACTCATTTGCATTCCCAGGATTGCATTACTGTGTCTCTGGCGTCGTTTCTGTCCTTCTTCCATCTGAACATGAGGGACAATCAGGCAGTCATGCCATCTAATAAAAAGAATAACGCATGTATGATAGTTTTGACTCCCAGCGTGAAATCAGAAAAACTGTAAGCATAGTAGATTCCCCAGTGCTGGATAAATAAAAATCTTGATGTGGGTAGGAAAATACCTAAACCCGCTTTGTGAATGCCATCTTTGATGAAGATGGTGAACGCTTAAGCCTGCATGTCATCTGGGCGTCCCTCTGTCTTTAAGAACCAACTGGAACGTACCATAGCACTCAGAGTTCAGTATCCTCAAAGCTTCCTGTCTTAAGGGCATACTTCTCATTCCTAATGTACCCTTCTGCTCCTTTGTTTGTTCCTTTTTTTAAAATAAAAATTTGATTTTTAATAGAATGCATGCAAAGAGTTACAAAATACATGAGCACAAAATAGTATATTGGTGATAAGCTGTCCAATAAAATCCAAAGGAGGAAACCTACTCTAGAAGTATCTCTAGATTGTGTGGTTAGAACTAGTAGTATCACCTAATATTACGAGGAATATTCAAGATGTTTTGGAACAGGAGCAGTCTAATATATCTGCTGGTATCCGTATGTACGTCTTCCAAAGATTAGGAAAGCCTTTACGTTTGAATTATACATCTTAATGTGCATAAGTGGGGGAAGAAAGCTGAACATAAGCTAAATCCTAAATTAAATTGGGTAGTAAACACACTGTTGAAAGTGGACCTTGGAAAAAGTTCTGAATTAAGAAGAAGCTGCATGTGCACGGAATGCAGTGTGATACATCAATTCTCTAAAGCAACATGTTGTAAAATTTTACTGCTTTCTTGTTGTGTTTTATATCTTGTTCTCTACAGGCTTCGTGGACTCGACCAGAGAAGCAAGAGGTATAGCTTACCTGACCACTAGCCAGTCTGTAGTTTTGAAAGCATTACAGTTCAACTCACCATTACAGTTTAATAACCAGACATGCTAAAACTAATTAGTAATTTAGTTAGATTAAAGAATAGGTCAATAGTGGTAGACATTACTTAGCAATAGTGTCACTTTAGGGTGAGCAAGCAAGCTGTGTTGGGAGTGGATGAACAAATCCTTATTATTTCCTAAAACTGGATCTTATTCTCTTGCTGGTGCTGATAAAATCACATCCAGGTAATTATACTTAGAGAAATAAATGGCCCCAACTCCCAGGCCAGGCATTTTGAAATGATAAAATTTTTTTGACTCTTACCTGGTTGATGTGGCTTTGGATCATAAAGTCACAGAGTTAATGATCTAAAAACCCACTCAGCCCTTACCTTTCCAGCTCAACTCATCTTGTTGCTCGCTTATTTTATCATGATTGGTCTTGGTAAATTACCACATCACATCTCATCTCGAAGCAATGCAAATGACATCTCTCATTGGTTTTCCCAAATTGCGAAACATATCTATGTTACTTTTATAGAGCATTAAGTTTATGAGATTAGAGTGATTTGTCACAAATGGTTCTTTTTTTTTTTTTAAGTCAGTAGCATATTTAGCCTTTGAA
The DNA here is from genome assembly GCF_009873245.2 of Balaenoptera musculus. NCBI lineage: Eukaryota > Metazoa > Chordata > Mammalia > Artiodactyla > Balaenopteridae > Balaenoptera > Balaenoptera musculus. Next base: position 24,214,537 of record NC_045792.1, read on the forward strand.
ATTTCTCTGACTGCTTGCTTCAGTTTGGGTAATGTGGGACTTAGTTTGAAAACTGAAGCTAAATATAAATCTTTAGATTGTAATTGCTGTATCCCCAAGACCCTACTGATGATCATGCCTATCATTCTTGACCTGATTTGTGTGATTAACTGACAGATAGTGAAATAAAAAACAGTATGTTTTAGATGAAGTTCAAGAATCTAATCTATAAATACTTTTTTAAAAAGTAGCCTTTTCTCCAGATGGAACTTTGATATTGTTTAATACTATAAATGTAGAATATGGCAATCCTGTAGACTGTATTTTAATTGGGTAAACCCATCCTCCAGTCTTTCGGAAATGATAATTATTCAGAACACGTAACTCATGTGTTCAGGTCATAGCTATAAATATTTAATGCTGTTTAATATTTAAAAGTTAACTGCCTGTCCCCAGGCACTGATGCTAGTTTCTGCACCCTGCCATCATCAAATCTAATTCATTATAAGCTCTCTTTGTGTCATTCCTTCCTCCACGTCGTAGGGACTGTAGTTAGGTGCACACCCTCTCTAAAACACTTGCCTCCTGTAAACACTCCCCAGGAGTGCTGTCACAGACTGGGTGTTTTTATTGCCCAAAAGTCATGGGCTCGTTGGGATTGGGGAAGGGAGAAAAGAAGGGTTAATTATCAGCCACTTCTGAGCCACTACCCCTCTCATTCCGCTTGGCCTTGTGCATCTTCCCGTCACTCAGATTTAGACAGGCTAGAAGAGGAGCTGAGATTTATCAGGGAGCATTAAGGAGATGTTGAGAGAATTGTTATTATTAGTGGAAGTAATTGGTTTACTCCCAGGAAAGCAGACACCTCACTCCATTTTGCAGAAGTGTCCTTATCTTAAGTTATCTCGCTCTGGACATAATTGACTTTCAAGTGAGTTCTGCCCCCTGGGGCTCAGAAGTTCCGTTCCCTCCTATTTGTCTCAGTCAGGGATGAAGACCATGAGTCCAGATGAGCTCAAAAGAAGGCTTGGGTCATGGCTAATTTCATTCTGTAAGTTCTGGAAAGCCTTAGGACTTTTCCCTGCAAGAAGAGAGACAAAAATGTTTTGATGAGAAGAGCAATTATAATTGCCTTTCATACATTTTTGCAAAACCGGGTCTTCTTGCCATAGTGATCGTTTCATTCGTACCCAGAGTTTATCTGCTTCCTCCTCGAGCCTGGACCATCAGCATGACGTGTGGTCTGGATGGCTTGGAGGTGGCACTCTCTGACTTTGTCCTGGTGCCAGAGTAAATCATTTCAGAAGGAGATAGTCCAATCACACTGGAGTCTGTCTGCGTCCCCTCAGAGGGAGAACTGGGCATCTGGCAAATAATTCCATCGTCAATCCTGTTTTGAGCCACCGCAAAATAAAATTCTCTATGGAAGGCTGCCTACTGCTCTGCTGACATCATTAAATGAGAAAATTTTCCAGAGAGAAATTTAGACAAAGAGACCAGAGAGAAGGGGGAAAAAAAGTAAGGCTGTGAATGCAACCATTTCCTGAGCTTCTCTTTGACCATTTTCTAGATCATTCTGAGTAAAAACTGCTCATGTCCCCCTTTGTGGTTACTTGTTAATGTCCTTCTCTTACCTACACGACTTTCTTTGCATCTTTTGCTGTTGTATCCTTCCTTATGGAAATGTTCTCTTGACTTCTGAAAGATTCTGATCAGTTTTCCGTGTTTGTGGTGGCAGCCCCAGGACAAATCCTGGGTGTGTGACAAAAAATTACAGTTCAGTCACTGGCTGGCATCACTGTTGGCTGAACCTGTGATCTCACTGAGGTAACCAGAAAGGCCGGGGTAAACCATGAATCCCCTCTGCCTTCATTCTGCTGTCTTGGGAATATAGGAATGACAAGCAGGTCAGGTCAGCCCTCAGAGATACTTGCAGCGTTGACCTCACACTCCTGATGCCACGAGTTTAGATGATGCTTCAAGATTTTGTTTGGCACATGACCGTAGACTTTTGAGACAAGTGCTCCACACCTGCCTGTGTCAGCTCCCATTCATCCCCTGGGGTGCAGCTTCTCAGCCCATCAGCTTCACAGCTTTCCAGGCCTCGTGGAGGCCGAGAGCCAAGGCATCTGGGCATTCCTGTCAGAGAGGGGTGGCCCTCGCTGCAGTAGGTAGTGATGGTTTTGCTTGGCTCTTCTGCCTCTTTGCTGGCAGTTGTGTTCTGGCTTCTGGATATGAATGTGATGGGACTAAATGACTGAAACAGATTAGCTCTACCAGTGATGGGACTTTTTGTGGTCTGAGACTTCTGTCAAGGCCAATGGTGTCTTGCTTTTGAGCTCCCCAAACTGGCTGCCATATGATATTTCAATGCTGGGTTTTGGGCTTCCAAACAGCAGCTCAAAAGAACCTGAAGGCAGGTGTTCTTTAGTTCTTTAAAGGCCCAGCCTCATGGGATGACGGACGATATGCAGAGCACTCACCTGTCTATCTCTATGGAATATCGCTCACTGGACTTAAAGAGTATGGCCCAGCCTACGAGGAGCTAGACTCCTTCTTCAGATTGCCAGCTTTCTTGAGGGTCTGAACTCAGACCGCATGCCTAGACTCTTCCTAGGCCAGCAACCATTTTACTTAAGAGTGTCAAGGGGGGAAACCCCTTGGAAATATTTCGGTACCCATTGCCCAGGGCTCATATGCTTATTCCCTGTTTGACCAACTCTTGTAATTCCAGAGACTCAGGAAGACAATTCTAGTGTCAAGGGCTAGAATATGGTGACTATAGTGTCCAGGATTCCAAATCTGCCTGGGATTGTCTGTATCACTGTTCCGGGAGAGGGGACCCAGTTCCCCTCACTTCCAGCTCAACAGCTCCTGAGCTCCGAATTGTTGGACTTTTTTCAATGAAATTATTTTACTTTTAAGCATCCAGGAAAGTAAGGCATCTGCAGAAATATGGATTTCTTGTATAATTTCTTTTATTCGGATTTCCCATTATGTGTGCATGCACCAAGGAACGGGCAGATGGGCAGGGGGCTAGAAGGAAAGGACGGGAGTGCAAGTTTTCCAGAATCTCACGAGGCAGGGCTATTGCAGCTGCAACGCCTGCTGGCCAGACTTTGGCTTCCATTTTAGATGTGCCAACCAAATCGTCTTGGGGGCCTTGGTTGTCCTTCTCAAGCCAATCTTGGCACATAGGCTAAGCTGCTTGGGTAAACTGAGTCCCATTTTCTGTTTGGGGTGCACCCAAGTTCCCAGAGTGCTCTCCGGAGCCTCCTCGCAAGTCGGTACCTAAAGCGAGACTTAGACGTTGGCCCAGAGAGCAGAGAGCTGTGAGGCTGGTTGCAGACAGTGATGGCCCGGTCTCCTGGCCCCGCCCAGCCCCGGGCCTGACGCTGTCCCTCCCCTCCTGGCAGACCCTGGACGGGCACATGGTGGTCCGCAGCCATGCCCGCGTGTCGTCCCTGACCCTGAAGAGCATCCAGTACACAGACGCTGGGGAGTATATCTGCACCGCCAGCAACACCATCGGCCAGGACTCCCAGTCCGTGTACCTCGAAGTGCAATGTGAGGAAAACGGTGGGAAGACAGGGGGCAGGGAGGGCCGTGCAGGGTCAGGATGACAGAGGGAAACAGCTGCCAGGACCCGGCCCATGGTGGTTGGCCCCTGGCCATTTCAAAGCTGCGTCCGCAAGGCACCCCTTCACGCCGTCCCCTGGCTTCTTACAAGTCTGCGTGTCTCCCCGTGCAGCTCATGGGAAGTGACCCCGGTCTCTGCTGTCCCCCGGCACCAGCTTGGCCTCAAGGCATGACCAGCTTCCTGGTGCCAGGAGACGGAGTGGGGGGAGGGGTCACGATCGTGGCAGTCTTCCTGAGGGCTGTTGTCCTTCTTTGCAGATGCCCCCAAGCTTCAGGGCCCTGTGGCTGTGTACACTTGGGAGGGCAACCAGGTGAACATCACCTGCGAGGTGTTTGCCTACCCCAGTGCCACAATCTCATGGTTCCGAGACGGTCAACTGCTGCCAAGCTCCAACTACAGCAACATCAAGATCTACAACACCCCGTCTGCCAGCTACCTGGAGGTGAGACATGGGGGCAGCAGGCAGGGTGGAGGAGGCACCGTTTGAGGATGGGCAGGCTCCTGGATACAGCTAACATCTTCTCACTTGCTTCTCTGGCACGTCCTGAGCAGGGGAGCCACTGGCTGAGGAAGAAAGTGAGCCTCGGCCCTCTTTCTCTCCCCAGAGCTAGATTGGGGCCTGGGAGGCAGAGTGTGCCTCTCCCATGATCCCCTTTTCTGTTCTCTCTGGGTTAAGGCTGGGCTGCAGCTTTACTGATTCTATTCTCTACTAATTTTAGTTCAATAAATAAGGATCTGAGGTGGGGGCCATTCCATGGGACACTCATAACTCAAGAGCTCCTTCTTTCTAAAGGTGACCCCGGACTCTGAAAATGATTTTGGAAACTATAACTGTACCGCAGTGAACCGCATCGGACAGGAGTCTTTGGAATTCATCCTTGTCCAAGCAGGTGAGCACCCCTTACGGCTGCACCACCCTCACCCTTGCCGGCCCTTTTCATGACCTTCTGTGATGACAGGAGCGTGGGAAGAAGAGGGTGTGAGGGTCAGGAGGCTGGGAGCTCTGGGGGCTTTGAGGATCTGGACATGGGACACATTGGGAAAGAATTGCATGGTGAGGTGGACCAGCAGGAGACAGGATATAGGCGACAAGATTCCCAAGAGTTAAAAGAAATGAGAGAGATGTGTTTCATGATTGGGAGTTACATCCTGGGCCAAATCAGGCTCACCTGAGTCTCCATATATGTCCTTTTCACAGACACCCCATCATCACCATCCATTGACCAGGTGGAGCCATATTCTAGCACAGCACAGGTGCAATTTGATGAGCCAGAGGCCACAGGCGGGGTGCCCATCCTCAAATACAAGGCTGAGTGGAGAGCAATAGACGAGGAAGTGTGGCACTCCAAGTGGTATGATGCCAAAGAAGGTAAGTTGGAGAGTCCCGGTTTACTTTAGAATGATGACTCTGGGCACACGCTCACCCCTTGCGTTCACCAGATGCTGGCACCCTGACTGCCCATTTGAGTAGGGTGCGCACCACTCCCCAATACTGAGAGAGGCCAGATGCCACCACCTGCCGTCCTGTTGATGTTCCTGTGCTGCAACACCATCACCGGCCCCCCAGACTTAGGGTGTGGTCACATCTCATGTAGAGTTATTGGCCTTCTGCCCCCTGGTACTTCGGAACCTGGTTCTCGTGACCCTGGCAGGATAGATGAGGCCAGCTCAGCCACATGCCAAGCGGAAGCCCTGCTTAGGTGCTGGGCACAACCAGAGGAGTCCAGTCCCCCCCTGCTCTGCATATTTGGGTTCCATGTGCTTCAGGTTCTCTGCTCTCACCCATCCAGTCCTGCTTGGGTCTATTCAGGGACTGCCCTGTAATGAACCAAATAAGCAGAGCCAACCAGACAGGTCTGCTCTTAAGTCAATCCTATGATATATTTCCAAACCACAGATTTGAAAAATGACCCTTGGATGACTGCAATTTGAAGTCTCTGAGCTCGGATCATCTTTCCCTGAGGACTGAATATATTTATGTCTAACTCTCCCTTTGGGGTTTAATTGGAATAACTCAGTGAAGTAGGTTTTGTTTCTGTAGAAATTTTTAATCCTGGAAATGAGGGTAGAATTGGGAATGGGCTAGGACACGGTGTCATAGCAATTCAGAGACATCTTCCAACCCAGTTGTACTGCGCATTCATCCTGCCAGGAAACTCCTATCACTCCTTCAGCTTTTGGGAGGGCTGGGAGGACTTTCTGGGTAATCAGGATTAGAGCTAGAAGAAAATGATCCTTTACCTCCCTGACTTCCCCCCTGAAACCTCATACCAAATCTGTGGCTTTTTTTTTCTAGTTAACTATTTTATTGTGGTAAAATATATTTAACATAAAATGTATTATTTTAACCATTTTTAAGTGTACAGTTCGGTGGCATTAAATACATTTACATTGTTGTGCAACCATCACCACTGTCCATCTCCAGAACTTTTTCATCATCCTAAGCTCAATACCCATTAGACAATAACTCCCCATTCCCTCCTTCCCCCAGCCCCTGGCAACCACCATTCTACTTTCTATTAGTTGACTAGTAATAGTCTCTGTATAGTTGACTCTTCTAGGTACTTCATATAAGTGGAATAATACAACATGTGTCCTTTTATGTCTGGCTTATTTCACTTAGCATAATGTCCTCAAGGTTCATCCATGTAGTGTGTGTCAGAATGTCATTCCTTTTTAAAGCTAGATAATATTCCATTGTATGTATCGACCACATTCTGTTTATCCATTCATCTGTCAGCAGACACTTTGGTTGTTTCCACATTTTGGCTGTTGTGAACAATGCTGCTGTGAACCTGAGTGTACAAATATCTATTCCAGTCCCTGCTTTCAGTTCTTTTGCACATATATCCACAAGTGGAATTGCTGGATCAAATGATAATGCTCTGTTTCATTTTGGGGAGACCTGCCCTGCTGTTTTCCATAGCAGCTATACCACTTCACCAATAGGTTTTTCCTCCTTTGTGACCCTTTTCATATTTTCATGACAGCCAGCATGGAAGGCATCGTCACCATCGTGGGCCTAAAGCCCGAGACAATGTACGCGGTCCGGCTGGCAGCCCTCAATGGCAAGGGTCTGGGTGAGATCAGCGCAGCCTCCGAGTTCAAGACGCAGCCAGTCCGTAAGTAAAGCCAGCTGCCCAGCCTCTTCCCCTTGGGGGCAGCTTTTTGTCTTTCAGATCCCTCTGCTCACGGTGGTCCCACCTCCTAGTTCTCTCGCCCTCAGTGATGACTGATACCCAGTCCCTTTGTCCTCACTTTCTTGAAGGGCTTGGTGACACCATCATAGCAGCTGGTCCAGCTTGTTAGAATAACAGCCAGGGAGGAAAACCACTAACACATGTTATTAAAGACAATAGGAAGAATCACAGCCACGTGGTAGGGAGGGATTTGGGGAGATTTGCTTTTTGCCACCAGGGCGCTAAGCACCTGGTGACCTGAAGGAAGACAGTAAAGGCAGTGACAGTTGACATAATTAGTTGTGGGATTTTTGATGCAGCAGAGATATTCAGTTATAGGAAAACGGAGCCTGCTGTAGGATATATGAGCAGCAGCAAAACCCCAACAAGGCAGAAGGGAAAAAAATGGCCTCTGACCTTCCTGCTCCTCCTCCCTTCCCACACCCAGAGCCCAGTTGGGGTCTCCCTGGTCAAGGCCTCTTTCAGGGGTCGCTTCTTCCTGATCCCATTCAGGGTTGCAGCTCTTGTTTGTCTCCATCACTCCCTGTTTCCTTAAACCAGGCATGCCTTACTTTTCCCTCCCTTCCCACACATAGCCAGGCTCTGGGTGAGCCCTGGTCTAGTCCTGTCCCTCCACAGACTGGAGTTCCTGCCCTGGGAGAATGGTGAGTCCATCCGGGTGAAGAAGATGCTGTAGCACAGACTTCCCCAGTGGTCACAGAGCTCCCTGGGCCCTCTCTGACTCCTGGGATTAAAAAGCACACAGGGGAATCCTTTGCTTTCTTCTCTCTGAAGCCAGGGGCCTGGGAAGTGATCCCCTTACCTCTTCCCAGAAGTAGAAAGCCTGTCTCATCTTCCTCGTGCAGGAATTGCTTCTTTCTGGATTTGAAGTAATTTGATAATTTGAGTTTCCAGCTCCGTGTGTTCTGCGGATCCTATTCATTTCTTTCACATCTTATTTTTTTTTCTTGGGTCTGTCTCTTGTCTTTTCTTTTCGTCTGTGTTCCATCCATGGGATATGCAGATAGCCCTCTTCCACGTAAGTGCCTCTTCATACCTCATTACCTGTTTCTATAGTGTTAACATCTGCTAGTTCTAGTTTTTAATTTAGTTCTGGTCCCTTTTGTCCCCTAGAGGCTGAAGTAGATGATATCGTCCGGGCCCTAACCACACTGACCTTAGTCTAGTTGTGCCCTTGTTAATGTCCGTAGGTTACTCCAAGAGGCTAACACTCGTCCTGTTTTAGAGCATGCAATTTTTGTGTCTTTTGAAATTGTGTTTATTTATTAATTTCTGTGTGTGACGATTACCCTGTGGCAACATTTTGCTGAGCCAAGCATGGCGGAGGTGTGCAGAGGGTCTCTGAATAACAGGCTATAGCACCGTCTCACCTTTAGCTGGGTTGCCAGAAAAGTGTGGCTGGGTTGCCACAGCCTCGCCAGGCCTCTGTTCAAAATCCCTTCATGGGCACAAGAACCCGGAAGGATTTTCACATTTGCTTTTAGGAGGTGAAAGAACTGAGCTCACTGCGTCTCCCTTTTCTGTCTGGCAGGATGGTAGCTGGAAGGTTCTAAGGAGAATGGGTAGGGGAACCTCATGCAGCAGTAGCTACAGTTGTAAAGAACAGCATGAACTTGGGTTCAAATCACAGGTACATCCTGCAGGGGAGTCAAACTCCCAGTTCTGGTCAACTCTGTTCTCTAGCACTAGGTTACTTGCAACGTGGATTTCCATGTTTGGGAAAACTGACCAGCTACTTAGTAGCTCTACTGCCAAGAATGCAGAGAGAGGGTGATTCTCCCCAGGAAGGACACTTTAATCGTGTAAGCTGTAAATAGTGGAGCTGGGAGCAGGGGTAACAGGAAGCACGCCTGCTGTTCCAGGAACAGAACTGTGCTCTGGTCTCAGCCTGCATAGATGCCCCCCAAACTTTGCGTCCACTGAGGCTCAGCTTCTTCCCAGGATGAGCTCAGAATGGTGGAGGGAAGTCTTAAGCTGCACACTCTTTTCATAAAAAGCTCCTAGCTCCTGAAAGGCTCTCAGGGAAGCTTATCTTTTTGAAATTTATTCAGAAATACTGCAGCAACAGCAGAAACTAAGTAGCTCAGGGTAGGCATTCTGAGATTTCGAGCAAGTGCTAAATCTACTCTCTCAGCAGAGTTGGTTCCTGAATGAACCAATTCTGGAAGGATTCAGAATCGTGTGTGGGGTGGAGCTGACAGCTAGGACTGACAGCTGTGTGCTCTGGGCTGGCAGCTCAGCTCTGCCCTGAGTGCATTCAGAAGGCACGAGGGCACCTTCCTCCTGGATCTTTAACCTGGTCTTCGGGTGTCCTCTCCTCTAGATTTAGCAGTGAACAAAGGCCGGCTTAGTTATATGACAGAGAGGAAGGCTAGGGTCAGGCCTCCTTCTGAGTGTCTAACCAGTAACGGGGTTTTGAGTACTGAATCGGAGGAACTGGGTCTTGAACTTCAAAGGTCATAAGTGGTTTTAATTCACTGCCAGCCCAGCCTTTGTTAAGGTGAGAATTTTTTTTTGTTTTAAAAGCCAACATTTAATTCTTTTAGAAAAGGAGACCTCTAGATTTTATTGTTTGTTGTCTGCCAGTATGAAGATGGATAATTAACCAAGATTCCAAGAAGTTCTTTGGAAAATGGTGGGGTCAGTTCTCTATTCCAAGTCAATCATGAGGGATACAGCAGCAGGCATTGCTAGTGTCATGAAAGGTCAGTTTTCTCAATCACCTAATAAAGGTATGGTTTAAAGAATTAAAAAGCAAACTTCTTTTAGATAAAGAGAATGTGGCACAGTTTTAGAGTTGAACGTGCCTTTTTCAAGGGCTTGAGCGGGGTGAGAGACTATCATGCTCTCACTAAAGTTGGTTCTTATGGACTTTCCTTGCACACTTATAGCCTTCCAAGAGTTGCTGAAGTGAGGATATTCGCCCCAGGGGTATCCTGTCATGCCTAGAGCCATCCTGAGAAAAGGTTACAGTTGGAAGGAAGATGCCAATGCTTGCCACTGCCAGAACAAAACCCAGTTATTGCTGCTAGAAAATGAGGATAAGTTTTAGGAAGGACCTTCTCTGAGTTCTCACTCCCATTCCTTGAAAGACACAAAGGCTGTCTGAACTTGAACAAGATCAGCCATCAGTTTAGCTGTGGGCTTACACCGAGCCCAGGAACCAGGGGTGTTGGTTTCTGAAGCTGGCTTATCTTGCCCACGGACAGTGCATTCCCCTGCTGTGATGTCGGGGTGCAGGTGCACAGCCTGCTCCTGTAGCACTGGAGGTAGGCGCTGGGTACACCCCACCTCCAAGGAGGAGACGGTATAGGGTCAGCAGGGGCTGGCACCCCGGGCAGAGTCAATGCTGCCGGCCCCTCCGGGTTGGGAGGCATAGGGGAGAGCCATTCCTCAGCACTTGAAGTTTGTTGAAATGTCTCAATATTAGTGTTGCTCTCATGGTTCCTTAATAGACCACTCCACATTTGGGGGCATGAATATGTCAAAACAGGGATGAGAAGGTGAAACTAGCCAATATCTCAAGGACTCCTGCTTCGGAGCGGCCCGATTTGAAAGCCGGGCTTGCCTGTTGGGAGGTCCCTTTGTTTCTGTGAAGGCAAAGGAAGCTGTGGCTCCAATGGGACAAACGGAATTCCAACCTGGGAAAAAGTCCCTGTTTCATGTATTTTTAGGCCAGGTGTCTGCGTGCTGTCAAGAAAGTCTTAGGTGGAAAGCTCACAACCTCTGTTTGCCCTGAGAGGGGCTGCTTCCCTCTCAGAGCTGCTAAAGCCCTAAAGAAATGATGTGACAATTTATTACGACTCTTTCCTCCACGAATGAACCACACACCTTCAGAATCTCATTGCCTGAATGTTACCTCTTCATTTGCTTCTGTACCATGAAGCGACATAGACAATTTCTTTCCAGGTATAAATGTTATAATTGGGTCTCTACTTTTTAAAAGAGGCATCTTGAGACTTTTGTGTTTTCAGTTTGCCCCCTAGATGGCACATGGCAAGTATAAGTTAAAGCATTGTAATATATTGTGGTTAAAGCACATAAACCCCTATCCCTTTGCCAGAATGATATGGACAATCATGCAAACAATTCAAGCCAAAAAATAAAGAAATAAAAAGGAAAAAAGGAGAGAGAGATACACCTTTACCAGAATTAACCAGGTTATCAAGTCATGATGAGTTAGTAGCCTGTCTTGCTCTGATTCCAGTGACATTGTACTCGATGGTTTAATGAGGTACCCTCATCTGGAAGGTACGAGAAAGACAGAACCATGAGTGTCAACGCAATGTTGGAGATACAGTGATGTTTTTCCAAATTTTTATACAGCTCTCAAAGGGGACTATGTTTTGTGATTGCTGATGGGACAACTTCTGAATATTTGCCAGTGAAAAACTAAAGATCCATTCAGTGTCCAAAATGTCTCGGACGCACCATTTTAAAGGTTCTCCATGCAGAAAGTTGGTTAGCATTAACTTGGTTAGTCCCGGTCCCTCGAACATTCCCTTTCTCTCGAGGGCAAGAATAACACCCGATGTTAATTTGCTTTGCCCTCTGTGCACACAGCAGCAGCCAGAGCATCACATTTCATAGGGTTTGGAGGGCAGCAGTGGCTGTCATACCATCCAGATGCCAAACCATCCCGACCTCACCCAGTCACAAACATTAAGGAGGATGGTCGTTTCTGTTTCATTGGGACCTTGAAATCAGAGAGTGAGACACACCGGTTTTGCTATAAATACGTGCCATCCATGTGGGTATATGCCTATATATACACACATGAAGAGGTAGGTAATGGCAAAACCAAAGTGCTTTTCCCCTTTTCTGCTGGTTCGCCTTAAGCTGGGGTCCAGGTTCCCTTCCCTCCTGACACCTGATCCTATGGAGACAGCTGGTCCTGCTGAACTGGCTCTTTGTTTCCAGGCAGGGTTGGAGGCCTCTGCAGCTGTTCCTGGCCCAGTCCCTTACCTGAACGGCAGGGCCTGGCAGGCGCACAGGCTCAGGGTTTGAAGTCAGAGAGGCCCTGCTCTCTGCTGGGCCGCCAGCCACCTGTTCTCACGCATGGGGTTCTCCTTCCCGCTTATAACTCGCTTCAGCTTCTCTTACTGACACCCCCGGGTTGCCTCTTCCATTTTTCCCTTCAGTATCTGTGTGCCTCGATGACCTTTTTTTTCCCTTTTTTTTCACCTTCATTTTTCTTTCCTCAGCGGCTCCTGCTAGCTCTTCCACCCCTGTTCCATTGTCTCATCCAGATAGTGAGTATCATTTTCTTCATCCATCTCTCTGCAGGTTGCTTGCTCTCTGCCAGCCACAGTGGGTCTGCCTCACGTTACCTCCCTTACCAGGTGATAATTCCACTCTGTTAGTGGAGAGCAGCACCGGGTTTTAGAGAAGCAGATGAGAAGTAGGCACAGGTCCGCTCAGATTCACGGGGGACAGCTCTGCCCGCAAGAGGAGGCGAGTGGAAAGCATGGCTCTGGACAGAAAACCCCGCAGACAGGCTCCCTGAGGCTGTGGCAGCCCCAGCCCTGTCCTCGAGATTCATAGTGGGCTGATTATTTGGAGAAGCCAAAGGAATTTCCCAAGAAAAATGTCTATTCTGCAGGGTCATAAGAAATGTTTGGGTCGTTGTGTTTTCACCCTCCATTTTAATTGGCATAGTTGGATTCAGACATTGAAATTAGAGAGCGAGGTCTGTAGCTTTTGCTTTCTCCATAAATGCATATATTTCTCGTAAATATTTGTGGGAAAAGAAGCAGTGTGTCTGCTTGCAGATGTGCCTGGCCGTAGACACATTATTTAACCCTTTACAAGGGAGCCTTGTTTTTTCTCCTCTATAAAACACAAGAAGTAATCGTACCCCCGCCCCCGGCACATACCAACAAACCTGGCATTTATCAAGCTGTTTGCCCACCTAGGAGCAGTGCCAGTAAGCCGGCCGCTGTGTCGCCTGGTCAGTCTCAGGCTTTGTCACCCTGCCTGAGCCTCACTCGTTTACCACCTTATTTTATTCGGCTGCCCTGCCCTGAGTCCCCGGGCGCAGGGAGAGCTCCGGGCCTCCCACTGTCCGGAGTGACGAACCGAGCACTCCAAAGGGAAAGAGCAGAGCGGGACAGCTGCTGAGTGAGACCCGGGTGTCACGCCCGCATGTGCTCAGAGCAGCGACAGTGCAGCCGGTGGGGCTGCCCAGCTGACCCTCACCCCTTGGTGCCTCAGAAGCCCTGCCCCTTGGGAGGAACCTCGGGAGTGATTCAAGCCCCAAGCTCAGAGCCCTTTGTGGCACCTGCTTGACTTGGAGACAAGCCCGCCTATCCCACGCACTGCTTTCCAGGCAGTGGACTGTAGCAGCAGGAATTCAGGTTTGGGGTCCAGGTTCAAATACCAGCTCCACTACTTCTGTATATAACTCCATGACCTTGAATGAGTCATCCCACCTCTCCGAACCTCACACTTCTTATCTCCCAAAGGAAGGATAGATTCTACTTACTCTATAGGTATTTATGATAATTAACGATTAAGTACGAAAAAACACAAAACAGTGTGCAGCACGTAGTAGCTGGAATTCATAGTAAGACTAAATGAGGGTTATGTTACTTCTTGCTGCGTGAGAGTAATTTGTCAGCAAAATCACTGATAATCTCTTTAAAATACCTACATTCATATTGATAAATCAGGGAAGAAGGAAATGAGAATACCTGCTTCACCATCTCTTTTTTTCTTTATAATAATGCCTTAATATGTATACACACACATAGATATGTATTTATAAATTTAATTTATCTCCGTTCCCTCTTTCACCTTTCTGTGCCCTTTCCATCCTTCATATTTCCATAGCAACCTGGCCTCTTCCTGCCCTTGCCACCACCAAACCATCTAGTGAGTACAGAGCTTAGCTGCCCTGGGCCAGACTGCTGCTTGTGGCAGAGCCGACTCGTGGGTCATAGTGCTGTCCCTGGTTCCCCGCCCCCCCCACAGAGTGCTGAAAGCAACAGTTGTGCATGCATGGAGGCTCCTTGCCTGGTGTGGGTCCCTAAGCATGCTGTCTGCCTGGCCAAGAGAGCAGACCCAGTGTCACTAAAAGAACTGGGGTGATTCTTGAAGAAAACTCTGTGCACAAGGAGACTTTTCCAAATTTACCCACAAGTTAAAAAAACAGAAAATGATTAGAGAAATGCTGAGGAGACAAAAGGAGAGCATCTCGTCCCAGCTTTCATTGTCTCTCCCCCTCCGACACACACACACACACACACACACACACACACACACACACACACACACACACAGAGGCTAAAATAGAATAGCTAAAAGACTGAGAACAAGGAGGGAAGGAATAGAAGCTGGCTGCCTGGGGAAAGGGAGAGGATGAGGAAGGAGGGAGCCTCTGCTACCTGACAGCGTGCCCTCCTTTGCCTCCTGCAGAGTGTGGAAGTGTGTGCCCCGAACACGCGGGGAAGGAGAGAGGCTTCTAGCCTCCCTCGTGCTAGAAAAATTATGGCCTCAAAAAGCATAACCAGGCTCTGTCAAGTTTGTGTGCTGAAAGTCTATATGAAAGTTCTGGAATTCATCTCCTGATGGCCAAACTGTACCAGCTTTTCCATCACGGAAAACGTTACACTTCATCACAATCTGTAACATGTTCCAAGCTAGTCTTTATAATGCTCTGATGAAGTGGGCTTGTGTATTAGGCCTTAAACTCACTGACAAGTCAACTGGAATGTGTGTGTGTGTGTCCACAGCTGTGTGCGAGTTTTAGATTTTATAATACTTCTGAGTGCACAGGAAAAATGACGTGCGTCCCATTAAGGGTAGTCAGAGCAGAAGGCAGAAAGCAAGAATGCAAAGTACAGCTCCCGCTCCACTCCCTGGGCTAGGGTTTCTGATACATAATTGAACAGAGAAGAAAAGAGTTTCTGCGTGTTGCATGAAGTGGTTCTCTTTTCTACTGCAGAACATAGCTGAGGGTCTGCTTTCTTGGTGTTCTCACTGTGTGCGTGCTGCAGTGAATTTTAATTCCTGATGCTTTTGAGGTTACACTTTGTGAGCAGAGCAGGCGACAATGAGCTGTGCTCACATGGGTTTAATTCAGGTGATGGGTTTCTCTGCATTTGGAAAAGGAATGAAATTAACAGCACCCTTTCATCTGCTAACAGCCATGCTCCAGTCCTTTGCAGCTTGAGTGCAGTGTGTGTGCCGTGCAGAGCATAGCGGGAAAAGGCTACACAATGCATTTGCACAACTTGGGTCATATTTAAGGTGTCTCACTGTAGGTTGGTCTTCTCTGGAAGGAAAATAGAATCTTGGATCCAGATTTTTCCTTAAGGAGGAATTAGGTGTCTCTCCCCTGACATAGGTTTAATTTTTAAACATCAGTCATTTCTGCCCACAGGTAAAATGATTAGCAGTGACATCCAAAGAGAAGAAAGTTTGAGTCTTCTTTATTTTGAACCACTTGACTACTGACCCAAATTGTAGGTCCCAGTGGATACTGAGATAGAGGAAAGACAGTCACGATTGGGCAGCAGCCCGTATTTAGCATGAACATATTTCTCAGCTGTAAGGCAGAATGGAGCACATGTGAATTGCAGTGAAACTAACAGCAGAGTAGCTGGAAGCATCCAAAAATCCATCAATCATCAGTCAGTCAGTAGGGTTGAATATAAATAATGTCTTTTATTTTTGCTTCTGTGTGTGTGTATTAATTCATTTATAATTATGAACGAATGAAGGTAGCCTAAGTAAAATCAAAGGAGAAACTGCTCAGTTGTCTATAATCCCTGCAGGCACCCTTGGTTGGAATGTGCCAGACTCTGTGCAGTGTCAGACAGTGAGAAGTAAACACTCTTATCAGCTCACAGTGGCAAGGGACTGTGTCACTTGGTTGAAGCATTTCTCTTGAATCATTTTTAAACATTGGTGTGCTTTGGGCAGAAAGGTATCTTCACCTTCCTTCTTTGCCCTCCTTCTCTCTTGGCTCCAACTGGTAATAGCCAAAACGCCCCTTGGCCTGTGCAAGTTAAGGTGGGAAACCCAAAAGGCCTTTTGATGAAGCAGAATCACTCAGTAACAAATCAGATGTAAATATAACATAGGACAAAAAGGAATATAGGCAAATCCAAACAAGAAAGCTGTTTTTTTCATTGTAAAAATCAAACTCGTGTCTTATCCATTCACCGCAAGTCTAAAGAGATAACTGTATCCACAAATGCCCGAGCATGTGTTTAATGTCAAATTCTTAGCTCATTGAGCCAGGGGTTCAGTTTCTGCTGTTTAGTGTTGACAGAGCTATGGTCTCAACCTCCGGAAGGAAACCTATTCCCTTTCTGCACTGGCCTCTTTTTTTTTTATTATTTTGTTAGAATCTTTATTATACTACTTCATGGTTCTTTACTTAACTGTTTTTTTCATTGAAGTATAGTTGCTGTGCAATATTATATAAGTTACAGGTGTACAATATAGTGATTCACAATTTTTAAAGGTTATACTCCATTTATAGTTATTATAAAATATTGGCTATATTCCCTGTGTTGTATAATATATCCTTGTGGCTTATTTTAAACCAAATAGTTTGTACCTCTTCCCCACTGGTACCCATTGTGCTAAGTGAAATAAGTCAGACAGAGAAAGACAAATTTTGTATGATGTCACTTATACGTGGAGTCTAAAAAATACAACAAACTAGTGAATCTAACAAAAAAGAAGCAGACTCACAGATGTAGAGAACAAAGTAGTGGCCTCTTCTTTTATATGTGTCTTGATTGGGGTTATCTCATGGTGGCCCCTAGGATAACATGGGTAGACGAATACGGCAGTGAGATGAGATCCCTGGCCACCTTCTCTGCCTGCATCCTCCAACCCTCGCTCATCCCACACCCGCCTCCTCATTGCGCCAAAGGAAACATGAAATGACTTCTTAATGTAATGTAATATTTTGTTCTTCCAGGGCACACGGTCTGCGCCTTAAAAATCATGGGACTCTTCCTTCATGACCATGCTCTGTTTCATTGCCCTTGTTTTCCAAGGATGCCGAGACATTTCTGGAATCTGTGAAGAATAACTTGCCTTGTTCTTCTCCTTCAACAGTCTCCTGGATTGACTTTGACATCTGGGTCCTGACAGAGACACCTCCCCATTTCAAAACAAGTTTCCATGCTCCTTGATGTGGTATTAATATGCAGTGTTGCAGCTGTAGCTAATGCTTATTGGTGTTGTTAACCAAATGCTCTTTATGATTTGTTAGTCTTCTATTTCCAGGCAGTTTTACTGCCCTTCCAATGTTTCCTATATATGCTGCTAATTTAAGTTAATTTCTCCTTTTATTTAGTCTGTGATTTTGTTGTTGATTTTTCTCCCTGCCCATTGTTTACATCAGTTTTTAATTTTTTTGTATTTTCCATGTGATCTCCTCCACTTTCCTTTCAACCAATCATGTGCGTGCGTATCATGTGACTTTGTCATGTGGCTTGCATGGTGCTGATGATGTCGTCCACGCTGGTGAACAGAAGGTAAAACTCTTTGTTCTGATTAGTGAAATAAATCTGGGACCACAGCCTGGCACGTAGGGCCCACTCATTTCTTCCTGTCTCGGATTTCCTAAGCAAAGCCATTTGAGAGATTTCCTCTTGTTCTCAATCAATGCACATCCAGAATTCATCATCCTTCGTAGCCTTTACATGACAATTTGATACCATGACAGCCTTTGGTTTAATGGTTTGCTTCAAGAAATTTGGCTACGGTAAAATCACTTTAGTCATGGCAGAATTTGCACCTTTGAATTTTCACCAGATAGCTCGTAAACATTATTTCCCAGAAATCAATGTTGCAAATGAGCTTTATAGCATTGTTGTTTAACTTTTGTAGTTCTACAAACCACAGTTGCTCTAAAATGTCCCACTTCCATGAAAACATAACATTGCTACAGAGAGAAACGTATCATTCCCAAAGGTTGTATTTGCTCAAAACCAATGAGAGAGTTTCATAAAATTCATGCAGATTGAGGACTTTCTGAAATGAGAGATTTAAGAATTTGGAATTAGAGCAGTTTGGCTGTGATGGCCGAGGTGTCACTTTTCAAGTGGCCCACCTCCCACTCTGGGCAGGAGGGAAGAAAACTCAAAGCAAAAGTCACTTGACAATTACCATGACTGGAGATCCATGTAATCCAGAAGCACACAATTGACCCTTGCAGCAAAGGCAAAAAAAATTATAACCTAATTAAGCGCACAGGAGTGACAAAATAATTAGTTAATATTGTGACTGTCACAACCTTGTAAAAACATTTCTTATTTACCATGAAGAGTAAAGGAAACCTCTGCTCACCACTTCCCCCAGTAAAATCAAACACCCATTCAAACCTACCCTGGGAGTCACGTGCGTGACTAACTGAAAATTTGTACTTCATGTCACAACCTGAGACACACACGGGCTAAACTGATCACAGAAGGGAAACTAACACCAGTAACCCCCCAGGGCGCCCGTGCATGCAAGGGGTCCCCGGCGACCTCGCTTCTCTGAGAGCTGATTGGGCGACATCCACACGAACAAAACCATCGGCCGTTCATCTCGCATGTGCTCTGTCCCTGGTCTGTCCTGTGTCCCGTGCACCCCACGTGTGTGAGCCCTGTACGTGCCACCCCTCGCCCTCCGCATTGACCCCCTCTGAGGACTTCAGCTCTCTGGGCATGGCCACCGTGCCCCAGTTTAGTCCCATTTACAACCAGACTCCTGGACAGGGTCTTGGATGGGAGGCATCCTCGTTTCCAAAAAAGGAGATGTTTAACATTTACATCGTATGAAATAAAGGAGGGATGTCCCCAAAGCAGGGAACCTCTACAGTGCTAAAAACTTGGACCTAGCTTAAAAAATTATCTTAATCTGTGAGTCTTAGGGGAAGAGGAAAGAACATTGGGAACCTATGATTATATACACTCCAAGTCCCACACACAAAAAAATGTGGTTTCATTATTTCCCTGAGGGAGACAGGCTCTTTTCAGACTTGGGGTGACTGCTCAGAGGCTGAACCTTTCCCCTGAAAGCTGAAGTGTAAGCAGATATTGGGCTGAAACCCCTTAGTTTCTTCTGTAAAACCAAGTTGGGTCATTTCTGTGCAATGCTGTGATTCAGAATGAAGCACAAGGTAGAAGCTAATTCACACCTCTGAGGAGAGATCTCTTGCAGACATTTTAAGCAAGGCTAGAAGTGTTTGAAGGTGTTTCCCACAGTTGCCCTAGAAACACACCTTAGCAGTGGTCTTGGCTGTCAGTAGAAAATTTGGCCAGCACTAAAAAATCTCCTCAGGAGCCTGCGGAATTCCAAAACGTGATCACCCCCTCATCAAACCACCCCTCTCCTGCCATTTGCAAGGGGGCAGACAGAGGATGGTTACACAGATGAGCAACAAGCAGCAGGAAATGGCCTTTAATAATAAAATTGAAGGGAATGGAGAAGCTGGAGCAAATAAAATTTACAGAGGAGAAAAATAAATCTTAGTTAGGGATGGTTCCTTTGGGCATTAGTAAGGTTTCAGGTGAGTTAAGCCTAATGAAGAGGGTTTAAGTGAACAGTGGGTTGGTTGTATGCCCACAATAGATTACATCCAGTGTCCACTACCCTCCGCCCCCCCCAGCCCCCCCCCCACAAAATTGCCTACGATGTGATTAACATATGCCAGATGTCCGTGCACCTTTGGTTTCCATCCAGAAGGAGATGAACACAGGCATTGAGCACAGCCCAGGGCCACTTGGCCCCTGAGCCCACAGAGCTCTGCAGGGAGGGGTCCAGGGCAGGGAAGCTCAGACATCTGGCCCAAGGGCACAGGCATGGGTTTGTTGAGAGTGTAAATTTGAGCCCCTGATGCCAAAGTTTATTTCTGGTATCATGACAACACATAACTGCGGGTCCCGCTTCCTCCATGCCTCCATCAGCTACCGAGGACTCTGCATAAATGGGACACCCTTCCCACCAGCATGTATGTGATGAGATGCCCCCTGCACCCCCCTGTTCGTGTGCTGCATGTTTGAGCATGGATCCCTCCCCACTCATTTGTAATGATCTTTTTTTCTTTAGCTACTGACACTGACTTGTACTAGGAAATGCTGATTCTGATGAACTAAACCCTTTAACACCCACTCTTCCTTCTTAGATTGAAAACTTCACTAACCATCCCTTCCACCCCCCCTCCTTTATTTTTTACAGCTGTGTGTCTGGATTGCCACGGTCTTTGGCAGGTCGACATAGACTTTTCACCAGGGCTTCTGCTCTAATTGCCTTTATTCCTAAGGATTCCCAGCACTGGTGGTTACCAGGATAGAAAGCTAGCATGAAGGGACCAAGGCAGTGATGTATATCAGCCCGAATCCTGTGGGCATGGACCACGGGGTTCAGAAAGTGCCCGTTTCCCTAGGGTTTACCAGTATGAGGGCTGAAACCTCCCAGGAGCCTCATACTTCTCAATAACGAATCTCACGTCCATGAAATAGTATTGGAGATGTTCACGCACCCACCTTGTGACCTCGGAGGCAGGAGCCAAGTTAATTGTTGGTGATGGCAGTTATTTCTGTCTTAACTTCCTCAGCCTGGATCAGCCCCCATAACCACAAGCCATACCTTTGTGGTTGTATTTTCTTTTTAGGATGATGAAACAGAGATAATTGATCAATGAATCTGTTGGTGTTTTCATGACACCCACGAGAAGGGAGTTGGTACTTTTGTGGTTCGGTCTGTCAGAGTTCATTTGTTGCTGTTTAATTCGTCCTCGGTGCTGCCAGGCCTCCCCCCTATCCCCCGCCAGCACGCACTCCCATTCACAATTCCCAAGATATAACTCGCGCTGGGAAGATTTGTGGACTGGATGCCTCCATGAGCCTGGCCGCAGAGAGCCAAGCATCCTTACTCTGTAGAAGTGGGGGACCTGGCCACACCCATACCCGCTCGTTCTGTACCCCAGCACTCCCCAGAGCCAGGGACTAGGATGGCATAGAGTCAGGTCATGCTAGCACAGCAGATCCTTAACAATTAAGAGACAAGCGCTCAGGAGAAAAAGAACACTTTACTCCAAAGGCCTGATCTGGGGGGAGCGATGCTCGAGACAAATGGATGCCAGTCCAAGCACTGCAGGCTGCTCTTTGGGAGTACTGGAAAACCACCTTAGACTAGAATAGCCAGGTAGGCTGCCAAAGAGGCATCAGGGAGATGTTGAGGGTCCAGGAGTGTATGTGGCATAGATCACATTCGTCTGTTTGACATTAGGGCTAAGAGGTTGGTCTGAGGAAGGAGAGTTGGTGGTCTAATAACTGAGTCCTGATTCCCTTTGGTAATTTGCTGATCCCGTAAGGACCAATCAAACTTCGAACTTCTTGATGTAATTTTAAATGTTCTTGAATTGGAAACATCAAGCAAGCGTCATATCAGAACAGCTTAATCATACATTTTGGACTTTTTAAAACAGTTTCAAATTGCTTATAATAAATAATCAGTAAAGGGGAACAGGGATTAGGAGAAACGGAACGAACAGTATTTTTAATGCCAGACAATCCTTTTTGGTAGTAAAAGATTCTAATGCAGGCCCTATAACCATCATTGGGTTCTTCTCAGATGCACCAAACCCTGTGTGGGTCCTGATGGGAGAGAAAACAAAGTGGGTGAAGACAGAACCCAGGTCCAGCCTGTCTCAGCCTATTGGCCCCTCAGCATTTCATTCAGAACATACAACTCTTGGTCCTTGGGCTTTTTGAGTGAGAAGTAGAATATTGTTTTCCTTCCAAAATTCATAGTTGCTGTTCAAAGGCCCTGGGTTTGTTAGAATTTTTGTTGTGGAATTCAGATATCCAGCAGTAGTTTTCTGGTCCCAGGGCTTCTGCTGACGAGGAGAAAGACATGAAGCTGACTCTGATTTTAGGGCCAGTAGCACCATAATTACAAAGAAGAACCTGCAATCTACATGGCCAGAAATACACATTTCAATTACGGTTTCTAAGGGGAATTTATAGGACCTGCCAGTAATATTTTTGACTGTATGCGGTCTCTCTGGTACATTCTTTATTTTTTTCTTGCATACACGATTTACATTCTTCTAGAAAATACCAGAACTGCCTGATATTTCATATTTGTTATTGACAAGGTTTATTTTTACGAACACCACTGTTTTAGTCTTTACATAAAATATTTAGGGAAAAAAATTTGACTCATGGCTGAAGCTAAACTCAGAGAGTATAATTAACCCCAGGGGTTTTCTTGGAGCCACCTGCCGATTGCTGCTGAATTGCAAACCAACATTTACAAATAATTACAATATTGGTTTTGCTGAAATTACCCATAATGATTTCAATCAGAGCAGCCATCTCAGAACAGAGTGTATGCTGGGACCCTCTAAATAATTTCCTCTCTTAATGTGTTCAATAAAGCAGCAAGCCTCCTGAATGCCAGGCCCATTTCTTTGGTGTCAGCCCCCTCCCTCCTCAGGCGTGGCTGGAACATTATTTTTCCAGAGAGCTTAGGAGATCGTTTCTTTAACCCCATTTCTAATCTTTAAAAAAATTGGCTGCCAGTAAACATTTGAAGATGAGTAAGACAACTGATTAAACAAATATTGCTCTTTCCACATCTGTATGTACTTACAACAAGTTGCATGGCCATATAGTTGGTCCAAATCTCTATGATATTAGTTCAATAGGATCATCCTTTAGAAATACTGTCATAGGAAGGGTTAGAGTTCTGTACAAGGGCCCCACCATGCAAAGAATTGAATAATAATTGAATAACTAAGTTTTTTCATTTGGCAAACAAAACCTTGTCTTAATCACCTTTGAAACTCGGAAGCCTAATGGACTACCCAGTACTTAGTATGTACTGAATGTGCACTTGATGAATAAATTATCTTTAAAGCACTCTAAATGATATGATATAAAATACTCTAAATTCTATGAGAAAGCAATACACATCAGAGTTACGTGGTAGTCACTCAGCTAAAATGGTGGCAAATTATAGTGTTCTAACTTCTATAAATGTTAGAACTATGTTCTAACTGTGGTATAATTTTTAGTGGTTGCTCTGTGATTCCCACTATATTTTTTCTGAAACAAATCCAAAAATAGGACAGCACCTTCATCAGGGCTCTTGGTTTTTGCAGGGATTCCTTGGCTAGATTTTTGTTCATATGTCTTTGAAGACTCTTGGGGTCTTTTTTTCAAAGACAGGAATTTTTTGAGATAACTTTTTTAAAATTGTAGAAAAAATGGGCATCTCTGTGCCTAAGTGATATGGAATTGTTGAACTTGCGGTGCATCTCCCTAAAATTGACTGAACATCCTAGATTTGGGGTTCTGTGTTTTACAGCATCATGAAAATAGCCAAGGTGTTCTTGATAACTCATCCTAGCACAGTGACTGTCACAGTGTCACGGTGATATCAGAGTGAGGAGGAGCCCTCGGGAGCATCTGGTATTTTGCAAATGTGGAGACTGAGGCAGTGACCTAGCCAAGGCACTAGACACCCTGAGCTCCACTGTGGCATCCTTAGCATTCAGTTCTAAAGGGAGCTTCACAACATCAGAGAAAGCCCCTTCTAAGTAGACACTCCCCCCAAAGCAGGGTTCACTGTTTTGTGGTATTGATTCAGCCTTGGAAAGCCATACAGCTCAAATCTGAGAGAAAATAGGAAGGAAGGTACAGACAGAGCAGCCCCAGTGCAATAATCTCTATTTCCCTTCCTAGGAGGCCTCGGGGGAAGGACTAGGTCCTTGCCTGGTGGGTGTGTTGGAAGGACCGCTGATGCCACCTCCTTCCCTCCTTCTTAAGGCAAAGAGACCATTAATCCCAGAGTCAGTGTTGCAGTTCTGAATACAGAAAGTTATAATGATTAATGTAAGTCTTCATTCAGTCCAGGGTCACCAACATCCCATTTCACCTGGGACTAAGGGTTTGTCCATGGTAAAGGACTTGCAGTGCTAATGCCTGGAAAGTCACAGGCTAACCAGGACGAGGTGGTCACTCTAACTGAGCAAGAGAGTAGAATTTGTAAAGTTCTACTGCATCTCCTATTCCATTGTTCAGCATTGTTGAATCTACACAGACCTCCTTCCCTGCTCTAAAATATACTCCACTTTGCATTTCTTTTTGGCACTGCATATCTCTAATGGTATAAGACATAATTGAAATATTATCTAAGACTTAGAATGGTCCAAAAGAATTTGAGAAGCGTACGCACCTTGACATTATCTAAACCAAATCTCTAAGTATTTTCCACTGAGTAGTTGGTGCTGGTGGCTAGATAGTGGCATAAAAGCAGGACAGGTCTTTGCCTGAAGCCCATTTATCTTTTAGCTTTTCTTTTTCTTTTTCCTTAATTACTGATTGAAGAAAACACATAATAAACACAAATTTTCCTAAATACTTTATCCCTCAGACATTAAGATTACACAGCCTCCCTGTTGTTGCTTTTATGTGTCCCCATGACTAGTACATGTGCACCAAGATCGTCTTGCCATCCTGTTAATTGAGCTTCCAGGTGGTGTGTGTGCTGCCGGCCCAGGCCGAGTAGCAGGGCTCTCGTTAGCTTTGTCTCTGGTTCCTCCTTGCCTCAAAAGGAAAAGTAGGACACTCAGCCACTGTAGGTTCTCAGAGTAGCTGGGTGAGGAGGGTGGGCTGGACTGACCTTACCAGCAACCTTCTCATTAAATTACGAAAGGTACACTGTGGGTGATGAGGCCCAAAGCCTGGTGACAAGCCTCCCCTGGCTCTCGTATCCCATGTCTGTGATTCTATCTTCCAGAGAACAAGCGAGGACCACCCACCCAGAAGGTAACTGTTTTATAGGCTCTCCAAATTTTCTGTCTGAGGTCATGAAATAGATACAGAGATGCTTTCCACAGGAAGTACAGGGTTCCCAAGTGTTTTAAATCTTCATTTTAACTTTTTATAACAGATGTTCTCTCATCTCATTGCTTTCAACATATACTAATGAAATAGCTTCTCTTTAAGTAAATCGGCATCTTCCTGAAGAACCGTCCCAGCCCTGGTAGTTTGTCACGTACAAGCTTATCTTTCTTCTCGACCTTGGATTCAGAGTTCTACTGCAAGGAAAAGAGAAACATTGACTTTTTTCTGTTGAGAAATGCTAAAGACATATTTCCCTCTCTCTTCTCACAAATAAAAAGACTTTAATGATCGTTCCATTAATACAAGGTACCAAGATTACTGGATTATCACTCAGGCTGTTGAGCCACAAATGCAGGATACTTACAAGAAACTTGCCTACAGCAACTCGTGCTTTACTTAATCACAACTGGAAACTCGTTATTTTTTTTAATGAATCTAAGTAATAAAATTTAATTCATACAAAGATGGTCACACGAATGCAGCATCATTCCACCCCAGTTAGGGATTAGACCACTGGGATGAATCATATATCCAGGGGAAAAAAACTGGGCTGCTTTGAAAAATTATTTGATGGGTGTAAGTTTTCTCCTTAAATGCATACATTTTCCCCTATTTCAGGCTGTTCCTCAAAATGTACCAGGTTCATAAAAGTTAAATCTGCAGTTGTAAGAGCAGCTAAAAGAAAATACAAGCACGTGACAGAAAAAAAAAAAACAACACTTCTCTCTAAAATGGTGAAAGGACTATGCTAGTAGGGAGGGCAGTTTCCCAGAACATTCCCAAAAGGCGTTCTCAGTTTGGGCTAAGTCTGAGGCATCCAACTGGAATTCAAAGTTTTATATGCATTGCTTTTTAACCATTTGAATTGCTGAGAAAGCAAGAGGCCAGCCCCACCCCATCACTACATCCCATTCTGATGGATTGGATTTTCATTTTGTGGATGAAAATGTCATGCGAATTACATGGCTGTTTCAGGGGAACCCAGTGCACCTAAGCTCGAAGGGCAGATGGGAGAGGATGGAAACTCTATTAAGGTGAACCTGATCAAGCAGGATGACGGCGGCTCCCCGATCCGACACTACCTGGTCAAGTACCGAGCGGTGAGTGGCCTCCTTCCCGGGCTTCACACCACCCCGCAACCCTGACACCTGCCTTCTTGGAGCAGCAGCGTGCAAAGTCCAGGGGGGCAGGGGCGGCCTCTGTGCCTGGCAGGTGGCTCCTGGGTCCAGGTTAGGGTTTTACATTCCAGGATTGACTTGCAGCCTTTAGGTCATGTCTACACTGAGACCATTTTTTTTTCAGTCCCCTATTTTATATTTTTTAATTGAAATACAGTTGATTTACAGCACTGTGTTAATTACTTCTGTACAGCAAAGTGACTCCATTATACATATATATATATATATATACACATTCTTTTTCTAATACTCTTTTCCATTATGGTTTATCGTAAGATATTGAATATGGTCCTCTGTGCTACATATAGCATGGATAAACACACTGAGACCATTTTAAAACCTCTAAAATGATTTTGGTGACGACAAATCCATACCATGATTGATTTTTCTGCTTCCTAAATTATTCTACGAAGTTATCTTGCCATCACCCAGTACTTTTTGCAAATAACATACTGATATCTGATAATCACACTTGGATAAAGTGTGTATCATAGGCCAGGCATGCAGGCCCATGATCACATGCATTTTCTTCTCCCCAAGAACCCTACGAAGTTGGTCTTAATGATTATCCCCACTTTACAGAGGAAGTAAGTGAGGCTTATGCAGTCAGTGACCGCGTGACTCATACAGCCAGGCATGCCAGGGTTTGAATCCAGGTCTGTGTGCCTGAAGAGACGGGGTCCTTAGCCCCCGGCCTGGACTGCCTCAGGTCCTAAATCAGCTCCTTCCCTCGCCCCACCCCCAGTGCTCATGCAGCCCACCTGAGCTGTTGTCACCCTGCTGTCCGGCTACCAGTGAGCCTGGCCTTAAGCCTTTTCTTCTGGGTTTGCCCACCACCCATCTAAGATTTCTGACATTCCACCTGTCATCCCCGACCCCCAAACTGAAAATCATCCCATTGTGGTTTTTTGGGTTTTTTTTGGTTTTAGAATGACCCTTGGCCATTGCCTTCCACAACCAATTGCTGAGAGGTTTAGAGGCAGCCTCTGAGCATTGGAAATAGCCTCTTGCTAGGATTTCTTGCCCGTAGAAAATAATGAACTTGAGAGGAGCTTTCTTTCTTCAGATAGCCCCCCAAATAGACTTTTCCCAGGAAGTTTGACTTACTCCCTCTCTGCCTTTTGATCAGCCCTGCTTGAAGTGCCGTGGGAGCCCTAACCCGGTTAGGTTTACGGAGAGTCCGTACAGCACAGAGCACTCCCGGGCACACGTCTCAGCCGCTGGGCAGCCTGTCAGTCCACTCAGCCCTCTCCTACTTAACTGTGAAGTCCGGTGTGAGCCTGATGTTGGAGGAGGAGCCTCAGTTGACTTTCCTAAGGCCCAGCCCAGAGGCACCACCATCTGAGAGGTCCCTGTGGTTTCCTTGCTGTGGAGTAGGATGCAGGGACTGGGCAGGTGGTCCCATGGAGCCCACTGGAAGTGGGCAGTGTGGGGGGAGGATGTTATTATGTGTTGTTATGCTGATGTGGCCCAACAGACATGGGACCCAATTCCAGCTTTGGTACCTGAATAGGTCACCCAGTCTTCCATAATCTCCATTTCTCCATCAATAAAATGGGGAGAGCTTATCGAGCTGTTGTAAAGATTAGTTATAACATAAGCAAAGAACCTGAAATGTGCCTGACACTTGGAAAACTCTGTACATGGTAACTGTGATAATCACTGCTATGATGCAGGCTGGGGCTGGAAATATCTCCCTTATGAGGCCACATCAGGTGTCAGTGTTCCAGAAGAGCCGTCCCAGCTGTGCCAGGCTGGCCTGCCTTAAAAAGACAATTGGGGCAAAACACTGGGATATGTTAGACTTCGACAACCTTAGCTGTCCTCTCTCTTCCACCTCAAAATCCTAATATTTGCTGAACATTACTATTATTATATATTATTAATATGTATTATGTAACATAATGTTTGCTTTATATTCTGGCTCTCTCTTTTGTAATGTTGTTTGCCAAGGAAAGAAGCCTTTCAGAGAAAGAGTACAAAAACTGCTGAATTTCTTCGTTTTAAATTAAAATGGGGCACATGCTGACACTCTCAGGAGCCAACTTAGAGCCGTAGCCCGGCTTCCAGTTAGACTCTGAGGTCACGAGCGCTCCCTTCCAGCATTTCCCCACACTGCTCATGGCCATGACACGAGTGCTATCCCATTCCTAAAGGTATCTCTTTGGCTGGTACAAAGCATTTTTCTGGGAAGATGGCTGGCTCTCCTGGAATGTAACTCTTCCTCCAGCCTCAGCCACGGGCTAGACCACCTTCCAGGTGACACTGCTAGCATATGTTCTGCTCTTCTAGGGAGCAGCCCAATATCCAGTAGACATGGGTCAACGTCTCCCACCTAGAACAAACTCACTGGCAAACGTGTAGGATAGAACTGGAAAGAACATTCGAGAAAAGAGGGGCACCTATAACTCCAGTTTCGTGCCTGAAATTATGCCCTGGGCAGTGCTCTGCTAAGCTGAGTGTACCTTGTAGGCACTCTGGGCACCTCAGCCTTGGACCTGACAGAAGAATTCACACCTGTGACACCTCCAGCTCCAGTCTCAGAGACCAGGTCACACTGCATGGAAAAGGACCATCCAGTTCAGTGCAGCAGATGTGTGTTGAGCTCCCTTCTACGAGAGGCTTTGGGCCCAGAGGCTCTTGGCCACAGCTCGACTGCCCATGTGGCTTGGGGAAGTCACCTGACCTCTCCCTCCCTTCCCAGTCATCAGCTTTAGTAAGGGCCTGGCAAAAGCACTGGCAGGCTTGTTGTAGGGATGCAGTGAGAAAATGTGCAGAAAGCCTTTAGTCCAATGCCTGGCATGTAGTGGGTGCTCCATAAATGATAGTTTTTATTTTTAATAAAAGTGGAATCTGTGCAGTGTTCCCATGTCAGGGAGGTGAGTCACACACCTGAGTGTGACCAACATTCTGAAACAGGACAAGAAACACAGTTGTTGGATTACTCTTCTAGGTCATCCTTAGGCCATGGGCCAGCATTCCAGAGTGTAGCTTGGGTCCCTGCATGCTCTCAAGGTGATGCACAGGACATTGAAGAGTTGGCCCCATGCCACACTGGCAGTCTGCCACTGTTTGTATTTGCAGGCACGCACGGTTGACCTCCTGACCTGCGTGATCATTTACCTTTGGGTTTTTCAGGCTGGTTAAAAATAAAGACCATGTCCTATCTTTGGTTTTTATTTCTGTTTTGCACAATCCCTTATGTTCCTCCTGTTAGCTGGTCTTAGCAGCTATTTCATCTAAAGCTTTCTGGTGTCTTGTATCTTTCTTGCCGGTTTCTCCCAGAAGCTCTCCTCCGAATGGAAACCAGAGATCAGGCTCCCATCTGGCAGTGACCACGTCATGCTCAAGTCCCTGGACTGGAATGCCGAGTACGAGGTCTGTGTGGTGGCTGAGAACCAGCAGGGAAAGTCCAAAGCAGCTCACTTTGTGTTCAGGACCTCGGCCCAGCCCACAGCCATCCCAGGTATGACGGCTTTGCTTTCTGTGAGTTTCCCGCTTTGAATTAATGCACAAGTGCCGCACCTCCTAATGTGCCTGAACAGCCCCTGACAACTCGCTTGCTTACAGCCATCCTCATGATCGGTTGCCCATGCAAAGCTTAGTTTTGCTTTGTACCTAGCTGTGCAGTAGGTTGAGATGGACTGGACCCCCAGGAAGGCTTGGCCAAGCCTCCTGAGTGAAGGTCCTGTGTCATTCAGCCTTGGAGGACTGATGATAAGCCAGTCCGTGGGACCCCTCAGATGGGAAAGACCCCAGCTCCAGCCAAGCTTTGGATGCTGGTTGAGGAAGGATCCTTTTTCGAGACCTTATCTGCTATCTACCATTTCATACAAGGACCACGTAACTATTTTTAAGCACTTTCTATCTGATGCTTGCTTACCTGCACAACTGTGGTCCAAATCTCTTCTCTGTGGGAACCCCGAGAGAAGGAACATATGGTGCCCAGTTAGTTAGTTAAAAATCCTCTCTGCCAAGGGCCTCTCAATTGAAACAAAGATTAAATTGAGCCACTTGAAACAGAACAAGTGGAGAAAGTAGGCGCTGGAAACCCCCATCCATGAAAGGCAGTCCAGTCTGCTAGAGGCCGGGATGGGAGCAGCTCTCCCAGGAGATGCAGATTTGTCTCTAGGGATCCAGGACCAACTCAAGTGTGGGAATAAAGTGAGAGTTCTGCTTTCCGGCCCAGCTGGCTTGCTGCTGATGGCCAGTCTCCTCAATGACCTAATTCCTTGGAGCAGAAGGAGATCTTCATCGTCCCTCTCTGCTTTTCCAGAGCAGCCAGATGCCAACCACAGGCAGGAGAGGTGGGCATAGAACACACAGCTGCAGCCTAGTGGAGGGGTCGCCATAAACGCTCTGCAGTGTCCAAGTGTGGTAGGAAGATGCTCCAACCTCCCGGTGGCCTTCGTCTGGCCTCCATTATGCCTGTCCTGTCTAGAGTGCTTGCCCCCAGCTCTCAGCTCAGTGACCACGATTGCTCTTTCCAGAGGGAGAGAGGCCAGAAAGGACATGGGCTACTATGACACAGGGCTGTGTGTGTGGAAGTGGGTTAGTCGAGCAGCAACAAAGTAAGATCAGTGTGTGCTTCCCGATGGTTGGTTGTGCATGAGTGTGTGTGTCTGATAGATGTGTGCGGGCCCCCAGGGAGTTGGCGGCCATAGCTGAGAAGTGTCCGTGGTCCTCCCCTCTGCATTGACAGGGAGACCCCTTAGCATAGGCTAGGGTGGGTGTCTCTCTGCAGGCACTGATCACGTGGTCAGTGATGAAGCCAAGGCATCTGGTTGTGACTGTAAACAGTGTTCTCCTGACTGCTTCATAGGCTGTCCAAATAGAGGTGGCCCTCTCTATTCTCTGCCCCTTCTTTCTCTGCGTTCTTGGGTCAGTTTTTCCCTGAAATTGACAGTCTGGTGGGAGTGTCCAGATCTGCTCGGCTATCTGCTCGGCTTTTATGGGGCACTTAGGAGATGGGGGAGTGAGAAGCCTTGAGTGATTCCTTTGCAGTGAGACAGATTTCTCCTGGCCTCTATTTCCTCGGGTAAGACTTCGTAGGTGGTGATTCCGACACACTGCGTTCCCAGGCTGGGTACTGCCAGCGGCATCAGCTTCTGGGGTTGGAGAAGTTGGGGCCACTGTGTGTCAGATACAGAAATTCTGGGAAGACCAGTCCCCCGGGTCCTGCCCACCGGAGTTGTCAGAGTCCTTCTGGCTAATCTCCCAGGCTCCCAGTTAAAGGGGAGGGTTGGAGGGGCTACTCACCTCCCCAAGAGGGCTTCGGCCTCTACTGCATAGGTTTTAGAAGGAGGTTGCTTGGTTGGACTTCTCTGGGACCTGCGAATAAAACCTCTGAATTACGAGATGTACGTTCACGGTGGAATTCTCTGGTCAGTGGGTGGTGGAGGTGAGAGGTGCAGAACTAGATTCTCTTTAAGAGCGCTATGGGTGGGGGGATTGTACAATAGGAAGAAGAGTCCGATATATTGCTGAAAAGGTGGCCCCCGTCCTTGCATACAGTTTGCTGCACATACTACAGTGATCAGATGCATCTCTACCCCAATGTGTAAAAAGCTCTAGAGACTAGAAGGCCGTGGGGAGACTCCTGACTGCATCTTAGAGACCTCCCCTTATCAAAGGTAACACTTTCCTAATCAGACTCTTGTATTTGCCTGTGGAGGCTTCTGTTCTCTCACTTTAGTTTCATTTGCTCGCTGACCCCTAACCCCTGAATTCACCCTGCTGTGCTGCTTCTGGCCTCGCTGAGCTTCGGAACTGGCCTTATGGTGATAATACCGCACTGAACTCTTCTCTAACCTTTGTCAGTTTAATTTACAAAATTGAATTAACCTTTGATTCGTGCATTTTCTATATTTGACCTTTTTTTTTTCTTTTTATCTATTTTTTTTTCTCTGTTTCTATCTCTTCCTTCTCTTTCCTCCTCCCCCCTCCCCTTCCTGTGTCTGTCGTCACACATATCACCTTGGACGTCACTGGGACATCCCCACTGCCACATTTGTTTTTAAACAACCACATTCTCTCTGAGGACCCATTGCTTGGCACCTGCAGCGACCTTGGGAGGCTCCTCCGCGTCCTACACCTTTGTCTCATTGCTTTTCTCTGCAGTGACTCTTCTCTTGCTCTGTTAGGAACTTGAATGCCAAAAAACTAAATTTGCCTAAAAGCCCAGTTCCTATGACAATGATCAGTGCCCCCTTTGGAAGAATCTGTCAGGACTGCCATGGCCACACCACCAAGCTCTCTGTGGAAGAGGAAGGTTTGGCAATTGGAAAAAGCTGGACCTCCGGACTTATTACCCTTCACAGATACTTTTGTGCCACTTCATAAGGAGTTTGCCCCCTTTTTCATAGCAGTATAAAAATGTTTGGGAGCTCTTCTCTTTAAACTCTCTCTATATAATATATATTTAAAAAAACAACAAAAAACCATTACAGTAGGTTTACAGAAAAGTTTCTGCACATCTGCTACTGGTTGCATTTTTGGTTCTTACCTGAAAATGATGTAGCAGAGAAGGATTTCTAAGTACTCTCTAAAGCTTGCATCAGATTGTTAAAATCACCCCGTGTCCCCATTGTAACCCTGTGCTCCTCTGCTGCCCTTCAATAAGTAGTTGGCTTCGCTCGCATTTAAGTGCCCCTGGTAAGCCTGCTGCGATTCGCCGGAGCATTTTGCTGGCATGATGGGCAAAGTAAGTCACCCTGTTGCCCATGCAGCGGAAGAACTTGGATTTGTTGAGTATTTTCTGGGGCTGATCCAACATCCTGGGAGGCACTTTGGTCCTGGTAGTATAACCAGCACCCGACGCTGGCTCTGTGAACAGGGCCACCCTAGGACGTGCCCAGCACCTGTGGGCTCTGGAAGGTGCGTGTCTCCCAGTCAGGGTGATACCTGCTGCATGGCTACAGATCAGCCACAGACCTCGTGTCTTGGCGGATGTGGCCCAACTGTGACCCACATTATCGCGTAAGCATCAGTCCCCCAGGTTGGAAGCATCCACTGTGAGCCTGGCGCGAGTCACGCCCCCCTCCCCACACGTGCTCAGTAGAGCGCAAGGCAGGGCCAGCCCGGAGTGCCCATAAATTGGAACCCAGCCAGCCTGTCATACTGCCCGAGTGCCCCGACCCCCTGTCGGTCAGTGGCTTCAGTGACATTTTAAAAATTCTGGTGGAAGCCAGCTGCCCCTCTGCTGTTGGGGGTACCCCGCGACATGCCCAGGAGAGGAGGTGAGGTGCATTTGTTAAAGTTCCCCGTAGAGACTCGGGTGAATCCTGCTCAGGGGCGTCAGTGTCTGAGCTCGGGGGTACCTTCTCCTGAATAAAAACTGCCCCCTCCGTTGTGGTCACATATCATTCCACATATCTCATCTCTGAGCATCTCCACAGAAGTTTGATCTTTGTTCTTTTTGGTTTCTTTACTTTTTGGTTCCGTTGTTATTTTTTAATGTTCAAAGACGAGCCTTTCTCTTTGGGAATCCAAATGATCCTATGGTCTGCAGGGCAGAGCTGCCCGTGTCAGTGGGCACAGGCCCGTGTCCCCAGTGCTGGCAGTTTAGAGGGTCAGGTACACACACCGGAGGCCACAGGTTACCCAACAGCTCAGCCAGGCAGCGCCTGTCACCCCAGCCCCGTTGGCCTCCAGCCCCGCCATGAACCTCTCCCCCGGGATCCCCGATCTCCCGTCCCACCACGGCAGCAGGAGCAGACACGGTTCTTAGGCACAAGGCAGAGTATCGAGAAGAGGCCCATGGTGCCTCCGGGCCCGGTGTAGAATCCCAGGGCCATTAGGAGGGCAAAGGAGGGAGAGGTGGTCCTCATGCAGGTCACCCGTCCCTGTCCCCTGACTCCCGGCAGGCTCTTGGTATCATCTTTGGCAGAAGTTGCATATTCACCCAGGAGGGCCCATCTCAGAGGTCTGCCCCACCCTGGTCCCAATCCCATAGGCAAGGGCCTATGTCTGTGTTTCTGAAGATCTGGCCCAAAGTGTGGGGAGGGCTGACATCCATGACCCTGTCCCCTCAGCTCATTCTGGGCCAAGCAGGCCTCAGCTGAAGCAACTTTGGGGTCATTGCGTTGGCCCCATTCAGACAGGCCCATGGTTTGTAAGGGATGCCCTTCGGGAGACAGCATTCAGGCACGCCCGCTCCCACCGGACGCTGAGTTCTCTCATGGTGGCTGCAGCCCTCAGCCCTGCCGGGAACCCCTAAGACAGGCCCTGAAGGAGGGAACGCTCGCCGCCCCGCTCAGCCGCCCTGCCCCTGCGCCCTGTCTCAGTGCTGCCCAGTCTCGACACGCCACAGGGCTTCTCTGCTCGTTTTTTGGAATATTTATACGGCAGGTGTGGATCACGTTTTTCTACTAATAAGAATGCTAACATTGTTGTGTAGATAATCAGCGAGGCCTTGATGAAGTTTACACCTTCGCATTATTAAAGGAAATAACAGTTCATGTGAACTCACCAGCGTGTTTGGATTTTATTTGATAGTTGTGTATCCTACAAAGTGCCAAAATCCCTTTGCCTCCACCTCACAGGTACCTGGATTACTTTGATTGCCCCAGAGAGCCCTTTAAATTGGACCCCAAACTCGTAGCTTGCTGAGTGGAGTTCTAGCCAAAGGAATCGCTTTCCCTTCCTCATGAGGAGTGATGCAGTTTTCTCAGCTCTCCTAAGAGCTGCTGTGGGTCACCGCCTCCTTGGACTTTCCCCAGCAGACAGGGCGAGGGGCAAGTGCCTTTGCAGAGCCAGAAGGTGGTCACCTTGGGATCAGGGGCACACTCTGGGCCACCAGAACCACAACTCTGTTGCAAGTTCTCCCGATTGCACGGCTCCCTTCACGACTTCATATCAGAGGCTTCACAGAGTGACGTGGTGACAGAGAGAATCTAAGAGAAGGGTCTCATTGACAAGCCCTATTCTGTTTAAAATCACACTTAATTGGATGCCTCCTGAAAGCCCCAAGACCAGCCATCTATTCAGCAGATTCCAGGAAGGAACAAGCAGACGAGTGAACCAGAACCTCAGCTTAATGGTTCCGAGAGTCGGAGGCAGGAGGGGGCACTTCTGCACTGATGTCCCGCGACACAGTGACTCGGGCCCCCTCAACTGTAAGGTGGGAGATATCTTCCCATTTTGAGGCATTTATGAGCGTAGGCACTTGTAGGTCTCAGTCTTGGGCAAGCCAGGTGTTCAGTGCCGACACCTCCCAGACCAGGAACCACAGAGGATGGGCAGCCCCAGCTTCATAACCCCACCGTTTAGCGCAGCTGGAAGCCCGGAGGTTGTGGAGGAACTGCTCCCAAGAAGCACTCTAGGTATGCAGGTGTGCAGATGGGGTAGCCAGGAAAGGTCAGGGGAAGGTCATGCAAAGATAGACCCCAAGGTTGTTTTCTTTTCCTTTTGTAAAATGTTAAGCAGGATGCAGGAGATAACCTTTGTCCTTCTAGTTTCCTGGACTAAACAATTCTGTAACAGCCACCAAGAGGTAATGAATGTTGGCTTGACTTGGATACCCTTTCATTTGCATCCGGTGTTTCCTTTATTTACAGTTTTTTGTAAAAGCTCCGCACATCCTTTCTCCAGCTTGAGGGGTACCTCACTTCCTCTGGAAGTCTAGACTCTTAATGGTGAACTGGGTGGTCCCTTGGGGATAAGTCTTTGCTCTCTCTCCATCCATCAAGTACATCAGTTAGGTCAGGGCCACCAGGTAAGACTGCACAACTCATCCTTGGGTGGGGAGTCATAGGAACAGCTGTTATTCATTGTAATGCAGGCAGAAAACTTAGAAACAGTGGTCCTCAAAATCTGGGGTGCATAAGAATCACTGGGGTGCTCCATCAAATCCTGAGCCTGAGCCTCACCCCCAGAGATTCTGACTTGGTGGAATGGGGGATCCCCAGAATCTGAATTCTTAACAGAGCACCCCAGGAATTCTGCTGCAGGTAGAGAAACATTATGCTAAAAGGTATTTATTTTTCAACTAAAGATAAAATCATAAGAATCAATGAATAAAGATGGGACCTACCGATTGTCTTGCAGGAAAAAGTCCTGCTCAGTACACACTGTGGAGGACATGGACATTAGGGAATCTGTACCCTGTGCTGGGGACTGTAGGCCATCTCACATGCAATGACAGGTTCTTAGAGTTGAAGAGGACCTGAAGACATCCTCTATCCTAGGCTCTTCCCAGTGCAGGAAACTCATCCAGAGCATTACGGTATCCCGGCCAAGGGATTTTCCAGCCTCTGCTTGAATGCCTCTGGCAACAGGGAGCTCTTCCAAGGCAGCTCACACCACACTTAAATAGCTCTTGTGTGTTAGTTCTGTCTCATGTGAGTTCAAGTTTGCCTCCTACCCCCATAGTTGCCATCCATTAGGGACACTGAATAAGACTACTTCCTTCTCATGACACACCTTTAAATATTTGGAGACAGTGTTCTTATCTCCAAGGCTAAACACTGTTCCTTTGTTCAACAAATATTCTTTGAACATTTCTTGTAAGTTGGGTTGTCCTAGATGCTGGGGAGACACGAGACAGACAGGGTACCTGCCAGGATATTCTAGAGGGCGGGGCAGCCAGATAAAAAGCATGTCAATGAACAGAAAATGGCAGATAGTGGTAAGAAGAGAATAAAACAGGGTAATGTGGTAGGTACTGGGTAGAGGTGCCTGAGTAGATAAGAGATCGGGGCAGGGGAGGGGGGAACCTCTGCAAGAAGGTGACATTTGAGCTGAACCTGCAGGATAACAGAGCCACCACAAGGTGACGGGGCTGGAGGGTTCCAGGCAAGGCGTCAGCCAGGCACTCTGACAGGAACGGGCTGGGCGTGGTGAGCAGATAGAATGGAGGCGCTCCCGGCTGGAGCACAGGGGTGGGAGGCGGGGCTCAGTGCCCTGAGTTATGATGCTCAGAGGAGTGGGAGAGTCCACAGCACGTGTAGCACCTTTTAGACTAAGGGAAAGAATTTGAATTTTCTATCAAATGAGAGAGAAGACCATTGCCCTACCTTCTGTTTTCTATCAGTCTCGTTGCCCTCCTGGCCCTTGGAGGTGTTGGCCTTGGCCTTCAGAGCAGTGCAGCCCTCTGATGGGTCTGCTGAGCCCAGAGCACAGGTGGATAACGGCTGCTTCTCCCACACGGAGCAGCTTTGCAGTGGTTTATTTTTCTTCCTTAGAGACATGACTAGTTCCCTAAAACGATATTTATGTATAAACCTCAGAACATGGTGTTAGTGCCTTTGAGTCCAAAAATACAGACATTCTTTCCCCACAGAAATACCTTAGGCTCCTTCTGCAGGAAGTAGACACTTAACACCTATTGGGTACGGGTGTCAGGTGGCCTCCAGCCCTGAGTCATGGGATGGGGAGGAAGCCCAAGGCCATATTTCTTCCCTGTTCAGGGAAGCAGCTTTGGTATTTTGGAGACCAGGAAGGCCTGCATGTATTTCTTTGCTTTTGTGTGTGGATGTGTGAGCACCACGGGGAAGCAGAGTGGACGGTGTGCTACTGGGGAGAAGACTGGCTCTAGCTGAACGCAGGGACCCGTGGCCGGTTTCCTGCCGCCAAAGGCCAGAGACAGAGTGGCCAGAGCTGGGTCCTCTGGGCATGGAGCCCGTTGCCAGACTCGGGCCTTCCTGGGGAACAGGCTGTGTCTTCAGTGTGGGGTTGAAAGGGACCAGTGGGGGAGCCTGAGGAGGGGCTGGGAAGCAAGAACAAGGTCCCAAGGAGCCAAAAATATTCAAGATCCTAGGAGGCTCCTGCGGCGCAGGCCCAGCTGAGCCCTGGGTGCCAGGAATTAGGTTGTGAGTGGTCGTCTCTTATGTGCTGGCCAGTGGCCTATACCCTGAATTGAAGTTAGAAATAAGGGCCATCAGAATAGGACAGCAGTTGAAGGAGCCCCGCCATGCCTGAGCAGGGCCCCTGGGACACACAGAGGGCCTCCCAGGAGCACAAACCACAGGGAGACAGAGTGTGTGGCCCATCTCTGTCACCTTGAGTTACCTGTTCTTTCCATCATTTGGCACGTGATGTGGCCAGAAGCCCCTGGGCCTGGCCCAGATTCAGCAAAGGCCCAGTGAGACCCAGGTTGTGTTGGCCACAGTTCCTGCCTCCAGTCAACAGGCCTGGGTGACCCCAGTGGGTCCGGAGGACAGAGGAAGCTTCAGACAAGGTCTGGTGGTACGATGGGGCTGCCCCTTCTGGAACCCTGTCTTCCCAGAAGAAGAAAAATGAAGCAGGGTACCCACTTTTCAGCCTGGGGTCATGGTTTCCACACTGGCTTCCACAGAGCTCCGCATGGGTCCTTGCTTCCCCCAGCACAGCCTTCCGCCTCCCAGATGCTGGTGGGAATCACCAAGCGGTCAGGGGTCCACCACAGGCGCCTAGCACCCATCACGAGGGGACCCAATGGAGCCGAGCCTGGGGTCCTTCTGTGATACCATCAATAGCCCAGGGCCCCCAGGGGATTCTAGATGGACACCAGGGAGTAAGACACAGAGGTTGAGTCATTCAAGTGAGTCCAGCTAGAGCGGGGATGCTGGGTGCTGCTCAGAGGTGAGAATGTGTGTCCGTCTGTGGTGGGCACGTGTCCTGTGTGAGTGAGCCTGTCGTGCGTGTATGCGTGCATCTCTGGGTGAGTCGGCTGGGTTTCCTGAAATCTGATCCAAGCGTGCCTGGCTCCCAGATGGTGAGTATTCCCAGACCGTCCACCTTGCCCTCTGGGCCTGGCGAGGCCCCTATATCTCCAGAGTAAGTGAGCTTCATTCGTCTTCCTGGTGCAATGAAGAAGGATGTGGTCCAAAGTCGGGATCCTCTGGAGCGGCTCCTAAAGAGGGGGAAGGAAGCGCGGAGGTGCGCGGGGCATCTTGTTGTGCCTGACGTCACCACAAGCCCAAAGGAAGCCCTGGGAACCCTCTG
Organism: Balaenoptera musculus; assembly: GCF_009873245.2. Classification (NCBI taxonomy): domain Eukaryota; kingdom Metazoa; phylum Chordata; class Mammalia; order Artiodactyla; family Balaenopteridae; genus Balaenoptera; species Balaenoptera musculus. The sequence goes on from NC_045792.1 coordinate 24,253,325, forward strand.
TCGCCCCATCTGGGACCCTGTCCCTGGCAGCTCCCAGGGCTCACGGGGAGACCAGCTGAGTGTGGGTTGAGAGCAGGGATGGAGACACAGTGCCCAGTCTCCTCCTGACTTGTGGGTGCCTTGTGCCCTTGTCCCCTGGTCTATGAAAGGAGGCTGCCATCCTTCCCTCTTGAAGATAGAAAGAGACCCTGTTGTCTCAACACCTAGGGGTAGAAAGGCCCCAGGGAAAGTGTCACTCTGAACACAGATGCCACAGCCGTCCTGTGGGCTCTACCCCACCCCCAGGGCTGTTGCTCGGCAGGTCCAGGTCTGCATCTCAGTGTACTAACCAACACCATCCCTCTCTCCCTCCCCACCAAGCCAACGGCAGCCCCACCTCAGGCCTGAGCACGGGCGCCATCGTGGGCATCCTCGTCGTCACCTTCGTCCTGCTCCTGGTGGCCGTGGATGTCACCTGCTACTTCCTGAACAAGTGTGGCCTGCTCATGTGCATCGCCATCAACCTGTGCGGAAAAGCCGGGCCTGGAGCCAAGGGCAAGGACATGGAGGAGGGCAAAGCCGCCTTCTCGTGAGTGCAGACCCGCCCGCTGCTGCGGAGTGCTAGACTCTGCCCCGGCCTGGGACCCAGCAAGGGAGCCACCTCAGCTTCCCCATTGGAAACCCCGAGGGGAGCAGAGCATTAGAGAACTGTCTCTCAAAGCAGGGTCTTCAGGGGTACCTGTTTAAAAAGCAGACACCTGGACCCAACCCCACAACTAGAATCGCATAGACGTTTGAAATCCCTACGTAGGTCAAAATGAGGGGAATTGTCAGAGCTAAGCCTGGAGGGGAGCTACCAGGGAGGAGTCAGCATTTGAGAGACACACTTGCCTTGCTGCCGTTCATGCATCCATCATTCAACAAATATTTATGGCGCAGCCGCTACAGGCACGGCGCCATCGCCAGGCGTGAGGGGACAGCAGTGAACAAAGCAGATGAAAATACCTGTCCTCCTGGAGGACGATCCAGCATCCTCCTGGAGGATGTGCTCCAGCATCTCTGGAGAAACAGATCCTGAGCCAAATAGCAGGAACCTTCACAGACTGTCACTGGGTGGGGCTGAGGTGGAGCAAGGCGAGAAGGGACGGAGCAAGGAAATAAGTTGTTAGCACCACCCCATGCCAGGCACTGTATATACATATACATATATCATATACTTATACATGTATGTACATGCATATACACATACGTATACATGTTTTACTTACATATACGTATAGCTATACTTATACACGTATGTACTTACATATACGTATACACTTACAGGTATACATACATCATATACTTACACGTATACATACGTACATATATGTACACGTATACTTATATATACATCATATACTTATCCGTGTTCGTACTTATGTATACACATACACATACGCGTACATACTTACGTGTATACGAATATAGATGACTTGAGCACTGAACTGTGCCAGGCACTGTGCTAAGCACTTTATATCCATTATCTCAGTTAATGTTCATAACGTCTAGGCAAGGTAGAAACTGTTATTTGCCCCATTTTCCAGGTGAGGAAACGGAGGTATGGGTGAGCAGGTCACACAGCTAGCGAGAGCGGGGGCTGAGATGCCGCACTTGACTCTGGTTCTGGATCCCACCGCCCCCCCACCCCCCAGCCTCGGGCCAGGCACAGGTGCCTGAGCTGTAGCTGGCTTCCCCGGGAGCCCCCTGCATCCCCCAGCTCCCTGGGATGGAACCAGCAGAGCTGTCTCCACAGGAAAGATGAGTCCAAGGAACCCATCGTGGAGGTGCGAACTGAGGAGGAGCGGACCCCAAAACACGACGGAGGGAAACACACAGAGCCCAACGAGACCACGCCGCTGACGGAGCCCGAGTACGTGGGCGGGTCGGGCTGCCACCTCCTCAGCAGAGCCTCACACCCACCGCATCACCCTACGCACAGCTCCATGCTTCCCACCCACGGCTCCCCGCCGAGCATGGCAGGCCAGAATTCTGGAGTGCTGGGCCAGGAGCGCCTGACCCCACTCTCTCCCTAGACACGAGGCATTCTTGATTCTACCTGGGTGGCTGTGGATGCCTTAAAGCCTCCGTGCGTACGTGGGATCCCTAGACCCTGTGCCCAGGTCACACACATATTCTGGAAATGGCTTAAGGAGACAAAACTTCATTGAGAGAGGCTGAGCTTAGCAGATTCTGTTTAGGATTTCCAAGAATTCTAGGGTTTTCTGCATTCTTCCTAAAAGGGCAAGGGAAGCTGGGGCCCTGGTAAAAGCTCCCTGGTTCTCCTGGTCTCGGAAGCGTTGGGGACCCTCGGTCAGAAGCCACATCCAGCTGTGATGGTAATGACCACGTGGGTATCATGGGTCCTGTGGGTTTGAAGGAAATGGAGTTTCATGGAAGCACAAAATCTCTGGCTGGACCACCCACAGCCCTGAGGGACCATGTGGAGCCCTCTTCGTCTCCGGGGCAGGTGGGCCCAATTCCCCAGGGACCTATGACGCCTGCGGTGGTGGACGCTGAGCTCCAGCTGGCCTCTCCCTGAGTCGAGATGCAGGCAGGGGTCCGAAAGGGCCGCCAGGGCCGTAGGGAAGGGAGCCCCGTGCAGATCGGGAGGGGAGTCAGCAGGGAGGAAGGTGACAGGCCCTGTTAGACTGCCGAGTTCTCTGTTGTCTCCTGTGTCCTCTTCTGCCCGCCTGGGCGTGTGCTTCCTCTCGCGTCCTCCTCTCTCTGTGGGCCTGTGTCCGTGCCTGTGCGTCCCCCGCATGCCAGCCCCCGGCCCCCGCCTTGGCCTCCGCCCTTCCTGGCTTCTCTGTCCGTCTCAGCTTCATCGTCTATCTCTTCTACTTCCTGTCCTCCCCACAGGCTGCCTGCTGACACCACAGCCACTGTTGAGGACATGCTGCCTTCTGTCACCACCGTCACCGCTAACTCTGACACTATCACCGAAACCTTTGCCACTGCTCAGAACAGCCCCACCAGTGAGACCACCACCCTCACCTCCAGTATCGCCCCCGTGGCCACGGCCACCCCTGATTCAAACTCTGTGCCCACCGGCCAGGCCACCCCTTCCAAGGGGCCCGGCGCCACCGCCACCTCCCCGCCCCCAGCCTCAGCCCCCAAGGTCGCCCCCCTCGTTGACCTGAGCGACCCCCCGACCTCAGCCCCCGCCGCCAGCAACTTGTCCTCTAGCGTCCTGGCAAACCAGGGGGCCGTGCTCAGCCCCAGCGCCCCTGCCAGTGCAGGCGAGGCCCCCAAGGCCCCTCCGGCCAGCAAGCCGGTCCCCCCCCCGGCCGGGGCAGCCGGTCCCCTAGCGGTGGCACCGACGACCCCCACCCCAGAAGCCCCCCAGGCCAAGCAGGAGGCTCCCGGCACCAAAGGTCCGGACCCTGAGCCCACCCAGCCCGGCACCGCGAAGAGCCCAGCCGAGGCAGCCAGGGCCCTCGCCAGCCCGAAGAGCGAGGCGGCCTCCATCAGCACCACAAACCCTGCCCAGGGCGAGGACTTTAAAATGGATGAAGGGAACTTCAAGACCCCAGATATTGACCTTGCAAAGGCTGTTTTTGCAGCCCTGGGCTCTCCTGCTCCCGCCGCCGGGGCCAGTGGACAAGCCCCTGAGCTTGCTCCTTCCACGGCCGACGGCGCTGTTCCTCCTGCGCCAGCCAAGACCGAGTACGGCCTCTCTCTGTCCACTGTCGTCGGGGGGTGTCCCGTGGTGGTGTGCGTTTGTGCTGTGTCCTCCCTGTTAGATGTGTCTTCAGCCTACTCCAGAGCTTCTCCGAGGCGACTGTCAGCCAGGGGCTGGGCCGAGGCAGAGCGTGGGCACAGGCAGCAGGCCCGGCGGGCAGCCGCCTGCTGACTAATTAGGCCACGTTAATTAGGTTTCATCCTTCTCGTCCTAGCAGTGGCGTCCGTCGTCCCTGCAGGAGCCTTTGCATTCGGGCCACGGATGAGCGTAGCTTGGGAAGTGAGCTAAAGGAGGTCAAGGTGCCCTGATCGGCCACCCTGGGGCCCGCAGGCAGTGTGTCATCCAGGGCAAGGCCGAGTCCCCAGCAGAATGGCACGGGTATTCGGGAAGTAAGGAGGCAGACCCTGAGGCTCGTGTGGGGAGAGGCTCTGTGTGGTCCAGAAGGCCCCGTCACACTCCAGCCGACACACCCACCCACCCACCCTTGCGTCTCCTGCCCTTGAGTGAAGACGCAGAGCTCCCAAGCACTGAGTGACCGCTGGGTCTTCCAAGTTCGAGGCCAGGTCCTTCAGCTTACAGGTTTCTTCAGTGTGAGGCCAAAATGCAGGGGGACCAGCTGGGGCTGGGGTCTGAGTCTGCTCTGGTGCGTCCTTAAACCAGATTCTCACTCTTGGGACTGATAGAGGCAGAGTCAGACAGAGGCTTTTATAGAGGCTCCTGTGGCTGCTCCCAGATAAGCGGAGGTGCTGCCACCAAGAGCAGCAAGGGGACCCTCACCAGGAGCCCCGAATCTGTCAGAAAATAAAAGGACAGCCCCGCCCACTCCACCCCACTCAGCTCCCCTGCAGCCCGGCAGCCCACTCTGGCCTCTCACCCGACTCCCATGGAAAGCTGCCTCAGTAACAGCATTTTCTTACCCTGCCCGGGCAAGCCATAGAGGCATCACCAGGAAAGGCAGAGCACAGAGGTGGGGGGGCGAGGACAGGCAAGAACAGGTGGTTTGCAGAGGGCCCTCCGGAATCAGTACCAGGGAGCCCAACATACATGATTCATACCAAGCTGGGCCGCTGCAGCCATGCAGGGTGAGGAAAAGGCTGCACCTGCTGCACTTGCACCACCCCAGGTAAAGCTGGAGCCCCTGGCATCAGATTAGGGCTGGAAGGGCTCCTTCCGCTGATTCAGAGGTTCTCCACTTTGGCTGCAAGTTAGAACCACTTGGGTGCTTTTAAAAGTCACCACGTTCAGACCGATTAAATCAGGATTTCTGGGGACACGGCCCAGGCATCAGTGATTTTTAGAGACGCCAGGTGATCCTGACGTGCAGCTGAGTTTGGAGACCAGTGCTCTAACTGGAGCCCCCTTTGAGGAACTGGCCAGAGGGTGCGTTACTGCAGACCGTGGTCTCAGTGCTGTTTTCCTGATTCTCCGCAGGAAGGGTCCTGTAGAAGCAAAGCCGGAGTGCCAGGAGACAGAAACGAAGCCAGTGCCAGCCGAAGTCAAGACGGTCCCCAACGATGCCACACAAACAAAGGAGAATGAGAGCAAAGCATGATGGGTGACGAGATACCAGCAAAGATCAAAATAAAAAGTGACACAACAGCTTCACCAGAGCATCTCCAATATCTCATACACACACACACACACACACACCTCATTCCTTTAGTGTCTTTTGCCTTTAAAACAAAAAAACAAAAACTAAGCAGATCAACGTGGGATCTCCTTTTTGTAGATTTATAGAAAGGGTTCCTTTGTTGTGCACTCACTTGTAAGAAAATGAGACAAAAAGGTGAAACCCACAGCCAAACTAGGACTCTCCGTTTCCTGAAACCATTTAAAAATCAAACAAAAGGACCCCAAATTAAGAATCTAGGAAGCTCAGAAAAAAAAAAAATCTAGGTTCAGGAAGACCGCACTTGGTGTTGCCCAACTGGCACAGACCAGGTTCAGAGAAATACTTCCAGACACTAAGACTAACCGAATGAACAAAGTCCAAGTTTATTTTTATACTTTCAGTCGAGTTTGAACTCTGTAAAACCTCATAAATAAGTTATAATTTCTGTTCACTTTGTATTTGTTCAGTATGCAAAGTGTGTCACCCTTTCTAGCTGAATTCAATTCCCACATAGACTCTTGTTTTGTAGGAAGAATGCCAAATTGCAGCTTCTGGGGGTAGATCTCAATTTGCAGTATTCGGATTTCTTTTCCTTTCCTTTTCTTTTTCCTTCTTTTTTTTACCTTTCTGCCAACTTTGCTTTCCAGTGTTTACAAGTTGACAAATGTTTGACTTCAGTTGTGTTTCAATGTCCATGTAAAATAGCTGCCTTTTTTTTAAGTTACAAGTACTGCCTAGGGGTGTAGGATCATCACAGGACAGCTTCACGAAATCTGATTGTTTACAGTGGCTCTTCCCCCCTTTCTGATTTGAAATTTTTGCCTGTGTGCGACTCAGGTGAAAATCCATCTCGTTCTGGAATGGTTTTGCTTTCGGGTTTTCAGTTCTTTTTTGTCTCCTAGGGGGTTAGACCACTTCTGATTAGCTACCACCTGCCTGTATCTGTGAAAAGGATCTGCTCCCCAGGCATCCCTGTCCTTCCTTTTGAAGGACTCTTAGGCTTTGTTGAATGAAGCAGAGAAGATTGTATAGTTGGGGCTGGTCTTGGTGAACACACATTTTTACCCCAAACATCCCCTTTTTTGTAGAAAGCCAAATAAAATATATACGTACAATTTCCTTTTGAGCCCAGAATCTAGATTTGAGCGGAAGAGCATGTGTGCTTCAGGGAATTAGTGTCTTTTTTTGGAAGTCTGTTGAAGTAAAATAACATCGGCCTTCTGTTCACTTAGGCAGCATTTGTAGAAACAAAAGAGAAAAAAAAAAAAAAACCAACCTGCTGTCTGGAGTCATAACACAACTTTCCTGGATTGGAAACCAAGTGGGGGGAAAAAAAATACAGAAACTTTAAGGGGGATGGGAGGGGGGAGAAGGGAAAAGCCAGCCCTTTGTATAGAAATTTTGCTTTTTTTTCCTCATTCTACTTTAGAACTGCAAGCTTGTGCACTGTGGATGCGTGAATATTTTAGTGTGAAACGTGTTTTTGTCATAGTATTGAAATAAAATTTCAACATAGTTTGGTTGTGGAAGGTATAGCAGATAGTTCAGAAAAAAATATTCAGGAAACAAAAATAAATCTTAAAAGGAACTGAAGCCTTTAAACAAAGAAAATGAAGTAAAAGCGATTGTGATAATGAAGATGATGCTAAGTCAACAGAAATCAGCACTCTGCAGGTACCTTTCCCAAGGTACAAAACAGCAGGAGGTTAGGGTAGCAAGGCTTCCCCTGAGTCTGTTCTGTGGGCCACACTCCCCAGTGTTCTGACACTTCTGCAGACTAATCAGTGGCGCTATGCTAGATAATCATATCAAACTGTGAAAAATAATGGTCTTGTCATTTGCTCAATGTGGGGTTATTTTGCATTTTCTCAGCTCCTGGGGATGGAAATGGAGGATCCCGGTCTACACAGCTCTGGCCCTTTGATGTTAGGGCTTGCACAAATCTATGGTTCGAATGCACAGGCCCTCAGGAACAAGTCAGGTGAAGACAGTTGTTAGAGCACACAGAGCACACAGCAGATGGGAGCTCCTGGGCGTCTGAGACAGACGGAGAGGACCCAGCGGGGAGTGGTAGGCTCTTCCGGTTCCCCAGGTTGTCAGTGGAATCAGTTCCTCATCTTGTGATGTTAATGGCTTTGACTACCTAGGCCAAGCCCACACTATACCTCGTCAAGACTGTGCATCTCACTCCAAGGGGTTGTGGTCAAGTAAACTGATTTTGGTTCCGGTGGTTAGGAAGAGAAAGAGGTATGGTCAACCCTCAGATAACCTGGCCCAGGGCAGCTGACTCCCCTGCCCCCCTCTCTAAACCCTGGCTCTGCCATTGGCTGGAACCCAAAACTTTGTCAACCTTTTGTTTTGCCTCTCTCCCATCATACATAGATTTGTCTCTGCATGCGTGAGCTTTCTTTTCTTTAAAAAAAAAAAAAAAGAAAGAAACAGAGCAGTGCTTTCTTTAAAATCAAAGAGGGAGTCACTTTATTTTCAAGACGTTCTATCTTTTATGTTAAAGGATAAAAGCTTATAGTTTTCCTTTTTTTAATTTTTTGAAGGAGGGATCACTCTACCGGTTTCCAGTGTCTATGTGTCTATATGTGTATGTGCCATACATATGTATTCACATAAATACCGGCACGGCCAGGTTCTGCTGGAGGGGCACTCAAGTGCCATGCACGGAGCCTCGGAACCCTGAAGGGCTGTAGTATATATAGTGCAGCTTTGAAGTGGAACGCTATTTTCACGCTTTTCTATGGAGCCTTCCAAGTCCCAGGTTTTCACTGTAGGCTGTCTGTCTGGATGGTGGTTATCAGATCTCCATTAACATCTCTACCCAGCATTCCCGACTTCGGGGGCCTTCTCTCTTGTTACAAACTTTTTACCAAGTGAAACATCGATACCACCTTTGTTTCCATTCTCACTGGTGTAAATACTGAGTACTAACTGAGAATTTTGACTTTGCATTCTGTCAGAATACTTGTGTTCAATAAAAATTGAAAGAAAAAGAAAGCTATTATGGTCCAACTGGGATTTATTTCAAATCCGTGGAAGTCTGGCATGTGAATCAAATGTGGAAATGCCTCTGGTATTTTTTTTTACCTCATTTAAACCCAGGGTCTTGAGTTCATGTTGCCTGAATGATAGTTTTTAGTCTTTTCTCTCAGGCTGATAGAGGAGTCCTCGTCGAGAAGGGTCAGATGTCAGATTCAGAAAGACTGCATTCAAATCCTCGTTCTGCCACTTCCCTGTTGACCTTGGAAGAGTTACCTAATCTCCTCCAGACTCAGTTTCCTCTTTTGACAAACAGGAAATACCAAGCTATTAGAGTTGGGGTGCTGGGTAATGAATGAAGCAGCGTATAGGAAAGCCTTGGCACATAGTAGGTGCTCAACGAATGGGAGTAGAGCTGTTGCCTCCCTGGTGTGTGATAACATCAAACCCACGTGGAATAACAGTGTACGCCTGAGCTCCAAGGTGCCAACGCCGAGGTAGATGCATGAGGCTATTCTAGAATACGTTATCCTTCTCCTTATTACTTTGTCATCCTGCTCAGCACGTGGAGCCTTAATTCAACCCCTGGGATTTACTGAAACCTCTGATCTAGACAGAGAGTGAAGAAAACTTCGCCTCAGCTCAGAATTCTCTTGCATACGCTGCTGTCTGGCTGTGTTGGGAAGAAGCAGCCAGTAGAGTTGGGATCATCTATTAAACTATGGAATCAGGAGTTCCTGGAGAAGAGGCCAGGACGAGGGTGAGGCAAGCAAGGAGCCCAGGGAGCAAAATGTAACTCCTTCTCAGGGCCAACCCTGCACCTGCACGAATCTGAGTGACACCATCTTTCGGGTCTATGACCCTCACCCTGGTTTCAGCCTGGGTCAGTGGAGCCTTCTCCTGGGGTGGTGTCTGCAGCCACTCCCAGAGTTTGTCCCTTCACTGGCCCTAGGGCCTGTTTAAATGGCACAGAACCACATGCATCTATGTGACTTCCTGTGCCACGGATTTCCAGCTGCATATGGTGGGGTGAGGGGCTCTAAGAGAACAAGATTTGGATAACCCTCTCCATTGATCCATGAGGGCTTGCTTCCAGAGCCTTCCTCCTTCAGGCTAGTCTCCTCTCTGATTCACTAAGTATTTCTTGAGTGTCTCAAGGTGCTCCAAGAGACAGCAGTGAACAAAACACTCTCCAGTGGAATGTTTGTTCAGTGTGGGGCTGAGGATTCTACACAAGAACCTAGTACATTGTGGAGTCATTGGGCTGTTCACCTGCATTCCAGTTCTCCCCCCTCCTTCCCAGCACGTGACAGGATTACACTTCTCTGTTCACTTACAGTAGATGTGGCCATGTGGCTTGCTTCCCACAATGAAATAGGAGCAGGGGAGTGCATGTCCCTTCTAGGTGGAGCCTTTGAAAGCCAGTGGGTCTCTTCCCCTGCCACAGCAGTCAGCAACACTGCACGTGGTAGAAGTGCCATCACCTGGGCCCAGAGTGAGGGGTGTGAACAGAGGACCCATGATGGGCATGGCGTGTGCATGTGGGATCAACCCAGTGAATGTTTAACAACCAGCTCTCCAAAGCAGGAGGGGAGGGGTGGGTATGTAAGTACGGGGTGCGTGTGGTGTGTGTGTATGTTTATTAGAAACTTTGCTGATATAAAGAATGCAGTTTACAAATAGTAAAACAAACTACTCTACACTGAAATGCCATGTACCCAATTGATACAGATGCTTTGGTTCATTTTTGCTGAAGTCTTGTATCCATAATCAACCTATGGCTGCAAATGATGGATGAGCATACTTCCAACATGAATGTTGCCTGATATATTCATTTATGTTAATAAGTAAGACGAAAGTGACACGATGAAGACCTATGGGTCAGAACTTCACTCACTCATCAGTGGTGAGCAACCTCTTTGCCAAATCAGGTGTAAGTTTTTGAATACTGCTTCAGTTTTTGCTATTCACAGTGTAATGGCTGTAGATGTGACACACTTTGAAGTTTAATCTGCATCGTAAGTATTTTCCCCATCACTTTTTTAAGTCTAGATAAACACACACAGAGAGACACAAAAACGATCAAACCCTGATTTGTAGCTTTACTGATTTCAGGGGTATGTAAATATTCCCAATATGGCTGATTTCTACATGTCATCACTGCATGAGGAGTTAGGTAGAAATGCACAGTAGCACATATTATATATTAGTATTTCCACAATACAAATAAAAAAGACATAGATAACTTCAAGCACAGAGGTCATAATAATATGGGGTAATAATAATAAACTTCATATACATTAATAATAATAGTAAAATGTTGTAAAACAATGGAGATCTGATGTGTTTTGAGTACGTACTGTCCTCATTTTTAATGTTTGTTAATTGGAAGGTTATGTAATTTAACTTTTAATAATGACCGTGCTTAACACTGACAAATTTCCTGAAAATTTAACAATTGGCTCTTCTGATCCAGTACAAGCTGGCTTCAGCATACCACTGGATAACCCTTTATGTTATAAGCCACTTCACCTTGGGATCTGTTACCATAACGTTATTTAGCCTATCGTGGCTAAATCAGGGAGTGGTCAGTCCTATGGACAACAATAAGTCCAGGTGAGGGGGGAGGTCAGAGTAGTCTTCTCTGAAATGATGACATTGGGCAGTGACCTGAAAGAAGTGAGCTACTGAATTATGCAAGTATCTGAACGAAGATATCGCAGGCAGCGAGAACAGCAAGTGCAAAGGTCCTGAGGTAAGCACTTGCCTAGTGTGTTTGATAAAGAGCAAGGAGGGCAGTGTGGCCAGAGCAAAGAGCAAGGGATGGTGTAGGACAGAGGCTGAAGAGGTAGGAGATAAGTCAGTGGTATCCACAGCTAGATCACATAGGGTCTGTAGACTATGGCTAGAATTTTGGCTTTTTCTTCAACTAAGATGGAAAGCCAAAGGAAAATTTTTAGCAGAAGACTGACATGACTTTTAAGTTTTAAAATTGTCACTCCGGCTGCTGGGTAGAGAATAGACCAGAGCAGGGCAAGAGAGGAAGTAAGGGTACCAGTTAGGAGGCAATAATGTAGATGAGACAAGATGGAGAGTGTGGAGCAAGCTGGATCCAGTGGAAGCAGACAGTGGCCAGATTCTGGCTCTGCTGAACATCAAACTGTCAAAAATAGATAATAGATTGGATGTGGGTTTGAGAGTGGCATCAAGGATGACTTCCAGATTTGGGGGCCAAAACAATTGAAAAGATGGAATTGCCATTTACTCTCTAAAAGGAGTAAAGAAGAAGCAGAGTTTGGGGATGCAGACTCTGGTTCTGGACACTTTAAGTCTGAGATCCATGTGAACATCCTAGCGAAGATTTTGAATAGACTGAAGCTCAAGAGTCTGGAGACACAGGTCGGAGCTGGCAGCACAGAGCTTGGGTTTAAAACCCTGGCACTTGGTGAGGTCACCCAGGAATGAATATAGATGAAGAAGAGGAGAGAACCAAGCACGGAACCCAGAAAAGAAAATTCAGAGGCAGCTCTATGTCAAGGAAGAAACTGAATGACTCTTTATCTGGCACTTAGAACAATGGCACTTACACAGGGGGTCGGGGGAGGAACAAGCTTGCACTGACAAGATGAAAGACCATCTGATTGCATCTGATTCCAGGCTGTCCCTGCCATGTGCAGTCTCCTGACTATGCCTCTGATCTGTCAAAGCCTTGACTTTTGCTCATGATCTTCCTCTCTCCTGAAGCTCCTCCATCACCCTACATGACTTGAGTGCTTTACGCAGACAACCCTTCCAACACACAGCTTGAACTCCTCGTCTCCAGCGACCTTGAACAACCTAATCCCTTGACCAAACCCCAGACCTGATCATCACCTCAGCCATCCAGCCTGAATCAGACATTCAGACGCATATTCCCTGCCCTCCAACACTGCCGTGGCCATCCAGCTCTCTCACTCAGCTACTCCCAATAAACCAGCGCTTTGTCCTTGTTGAGTCTGCTACTCACTGACTCCCAGATTTTTCCCTACTTGCTGCATTCTCCCTCCCCCTCCCTCCGTATCCAGCTTCCATTCCCTGGTCCAGCACGTCAACCACTCATTCCCAAAAATCCAACACTCCTTTGCCTCAATGTTCTCACTTTGCGTCTCTCTTGTAAAACTTCAGCCCTGGAAAATCATCTGGCTGCCGGCTCTTTGCTCACCCCTGGACAGCTGGTCACCTTTGGAGAGAAACCAGGTAATCAGTCACAATAGTACCAATACATAAGTCCCTCTCAACTAGACTCTGACACTAGCACTGCTTGACAATCTTACGGATATTTCTCAACAACTCGTGCATAGGCTACACACGTCTTCACTTTCCCCAAACCAACCCTTCCCTCAGCCATGCCTTCCATCTCAGCTTATGGTCTTGCTTCCTTCTTCTAAAGGAAAAGTACAGTTGGCAGGAAGGAACAACCTCAAGCACCCACACAAAACCTACAACCCCTCTGCCCCCTTCCCCTCCCCCCCCACCATCTCTTGGCTCCCGTATAAGGAAGCAGCATTTCCCCTTCCTAAAGGCTATCTCCATCCCTGGGTGCTGGCCCTTCTCTCCGCCTTTCATGGGGTCTTTCTTCATCCATTCAAGATCCATTCAACAAACATCATTGAGCACTGGCCCCAAGGCCATGACTGTTCTAGATGCTGGGGAAACAATGACCCCCCTCTCATGGAGCTTACACCTAAATAAACATATATCATGAGTCCAGGCTGAGTGCGGTGAGAAATATGCAGTGAGGAAAGGATGCTAGCAGGTCCCGAAGGAGGAATGGCTGTCTGATAAGGAGGAATCAGCAAAGACCTCTCCAAGGATCTGGCATTAAGCAGAGACCTAAAAACATGAAGGAGCACGTGTTCCATGCACCCAGAGCCTTTCTTGGCTGGCAGGGTTGCGTGGTGGGTCAAACTCTCGAATAAATATGAAATGAAATTTTTTTTTAACGTTGAACTTAATTTCTCCTTCAATCTGCCATGCCATGGGGTGGTAGAAATGTAATCTCCAACAAACTAAGCCCTCAGCCCTCTCAGTGTTGCTGACATGACCCCTAATCGTGTTAATCTCCAAGCCCATCACAGTGATTTTCCCTTCATACTCCATGTGCCAGAGTTAGTGGAAAAAATTGTATTTCCTTAATTATGCCAGGCTCTTTCTCACTTACGGGTCCTGGCATGTCCAAGCGTTTCTTACTTTCTCTGGAATCCTCTCCAGCACCCGCAGTGCCCACTAATCCTTTTTTCTTACTTCATCCTCAGGTCTCGGCTTAAATATCTCCTGACACCTGATCCAGGTTGCATACTCCCCTGTTCAATGTTCTCTCCAGGGCCAGTATACAGCTGGCACTCGCAAGTACAGTTGTATCAGGTTGTTAAAATATTGAAATGCTTCTTCACTGTTGTAAGCAGCTGCTGTCACCCAGCCCCTCACACAGGATCTTTCAGATGCCCCCAAGATCTCACAACCCAGGGGGTTGCACCTGACCCTGAAGAAGGTCCTCAGGGTTCTATTCTCGTGCTTTAGCTGGTGTCCACAGCTAACATAACCCCACACTTTTTTTAATGTCTAATTTAATGCTTCTCTTTCCCTATGATTCTAAACTTCTCCAGGCAAGGTTCTGTGTCTATCTTATTCACTACTTTATCTTGGTGCCTCATAAAGCACCTGCCACGAAGTAGAAGGTTGGTATTTGCCTGCTTCATGAATCATGGAGTGAATGAATGCATGAATGAAGTGAACATATCTATATATATGGACACCAGCCATGGTTACCTGCCCATGTTCATGTGTATGTGTGTGTGTGTGTGTGTGTGTGTGTTTATGTGAGTGTGTCTGTGTATGTGTGTGTGTGTGTATAAGTGCAAACAGGGTCTGTACCTGGCCAGGGAAGATGCCTTTGAACTTGAATCACACAGCAGTGCCACTCAGTCTTGAAGAAGTCCACCCTAGGGACCAGGGAAGTGTCTGGTCACAGGGCTCACATGTGGCTGGAAAGGGTCTGCTCTGCCTGTCCCAGTCCCTGATCACCTTCCTCCAGGCTGGTAACAAAGTCCAGCCAGTGAGCAGCCCCTCCACGATGGAGGCAGGCTGGGAAGACTCGGGTTAGGGGATCATGAAAGGCAAGAACACTGCAGCTGGGTCGACCCCATCCTGTTACTCAAACCCATGGTTATCTGATGGGCAGAACTGACCAAGCTAGCCCAGGGAACCTCCTTCTGTGGAGTTTTCTCTAAGGGGAAAATCTCCGGGCTGGGAGGCTGGGAAGAGCAAACAGAAGGCAGGAGAACAGGCTGGTGTGGTCTGTGGAGGCCTCCCGGTCCCCAGGTCCAGGTGTCGGTGTGTTGGCCTGCCGGGGACAGCACCGTGCGGTTGCCTCTTCCTGAGCAGGTGAGCCCAGGCGCGTGGCTGTCAAGCCCAGCCCAGAACAAGGAAACCCACAGGGTCTGTCTGTCTAGAGTGCTTCTTGTCATGATGGCCATCAGCAGCCTGCTGGAAACGTGACAGTGAACATGAGGAAGAAGCTCTGACGAGCTCTTGGGCTGAGAGAGGGTGAAACTTCTCAGGGATCCGCATTTCGGAGCCCAGGGATCCAGCCCACAAGTCCTGCCATACTCCGTGTCCTAACGCTGCAGGAGGAAAGAAAGCGGGTCCTTAGAGACAAGGAGAGGGTCTCCCACGGGCAGCCACATCCGCCCCACCCCGCCCAGGCTGGGAGGTCAGTGGCGGCACTCATCCGCAGCCACATTTGGTCGAGCTCCTCCATCATCCCCTCGGCCAGCCTTCTGGGTCTCCTGAGACACTGTATAAACTGCACATTCCTGGATCCCAGATCCTGAGGCTGCAGGTCTGGGGTGGCGGGATTCCATTGTAGCTGGCCCTGAGACCGCAGGTGGAGGAAGGCTGGAAGGCGGGTGTCTGGGGACCATCTCGCTTCAACATCAGGCGCCTGGCCTGAGGACCCAGCCCGTCCAGCTAAGGGCAGGGAAAGGCTTCTTCAGGAGGCTCTGTGGTAGTGCAGGGACAGACAGGAAGGGCTGCAGACACAGTCGGGTGTCTGGAGTCAGCAAGATACTGCCCACGGCTCAGCACACTTCACCACACACGCTGGAAGGCAGAGTTGGCAATCCAGCAAGCCAGCCATTTGAGACAAGGAGCAACCAAGATGATGTCGTGTCCGAGGAATAGATGTGAACTCCTGTACACTCCCTGAAATCCAACTACTGAAGCATGTGCTGACAGGATGGGGCTTAGCAGCAGAGCCTGTTTTTTGAAAAAGAAAGAAAAAGGAAAAAAAGACAATGGATTTTTAATTGGCTATAAAGTCAGCATGAGAGGTGATGCAGTGTAGACATTCAATAATACTTGTGATATTGACACTGACTGTTGTATTTATTTTTGCTTCACACTTCTCGAATACTATGTCAGCCGCTGTTCTAATTAACTTAAATATTTACTCTGTTAGTCTTTATAATAATTCTATGAAGTAGATATTATTGTAATAAACCCATTTTACAAATGGAGAAACTGAGGCACAGAGAGGTTTCCTAACTTGCCCGAAGTCACACAGCCAGTAAAAAGCAGAGCCAGAATTTGAACCCAGTCATAAGGTACCCAGAGCGAGGAACACGTGAGCCAACACTCCACCCGGCCCTGGGCAGACCACACTTGTGGTACAGCTTTCATACCACAAGATCCCGCATCACATCCAAGAAGCACAGGCCAGTGGGGTGTGTCTAGGGCAGAACCACTGGAGGGGGAAGGAACACAAATCCACATCTGAGGAGGAGCGTGGGGAGGAAGTATATATGTTTCACTTGAGGAAGAAAACCTGGGAGCAAGTGGGAGGGCGTGGGACTGAATACAGGAGACTTCAAGTGGCTGCCTTCACACACCTGAAGGCTTATCAATTAAAAAAGAGAATGGGTCCTGGGCATATATCCACAGACGACTCTAATTTGAAAAGATACATGCACCCCAATGTTCACTGCAGCACTATTTACAATAGCCAGGACATGGAAGCAACCTGTATGCCCATCAACAGATGAATGGATAAAGAAGATGTGGTGTGTATATATATATACATATATATATATATATATATATTATATATATATATATATATATATAATATATATATATATTATATATATAATATATATATATATACACACACACACACACAATGGAATATTACTAAGCCATAAAAAAGAATGTAATAATGCCATTTGTAACAAAATGGATGGATCTAGAGCTTATCATACTGAGTGAAGTAAGTCAGACAGAGAAAGACAAATATCATATGATATCTCTTATATGTGGAATCTAAAAAAGTGATACAAATGAACTTATTTACAAAACAGAAATAGGCTCACAGATATAGAAAACAAACTTATGGTTACCAAAGGGGATATCTGCCATGGGGAGAGATAAATTAGGAGTTTGGGATTAACATATACATACTATTATATGCAAAATAGGTAAAGAAGTACCTACTGTATAGCATAGGGAACTATACTCAGTATCTTGTAATAAACTGTAATGGAAAAGAACCTGAAAAAGAATATACGTGTGTGTGTGTACGTGTGTGTGTGTGTATAACTGAATCACTTTGCTATACACTTGAAACTAACACCACATTGGAAATTAGCTATACTTGAATTAAAATTTTTTAATTAAATTCTTTAAAAAACCTAACAAGTAAAAGAAAGGGGGGTGGAGTGGGCGTCCCATGTGATACTCTTGTGGGCTCAAGCAGAACCAGAATTATAGGGAACCTGGCTTTACAAACCAGAGGAACACTACTGTCTCAGAGCAGCCCTAGAAGTGGACAGTCAGGTCCTTAATAGAGGCTGGGCAGCCACTCCTCAGGCACAAGGAAAGGAGATTGATGCATCAGATGCACAGATGATTCTGTTCAAATTCTCAATTCCTTTGATAGCAGTGACTCTGCACTCCTGCCACCACTAAATGTGGAGGAAGCAAATTGTCAACGTGATCACAGCCATCGTTCAAATTCACCTTTGGGGATAGACAGTTAAGTTCCAGATGGAGCAGAGGGGCTGGAGCCAGGAGGAGACAGGGCTCTCAGGAGGGTTGAGACTTTCCGAGACAAGTTTCACCTGACATTTTACCGGGACATGTCTCCACCCCAAAGACACTCCAAACTCGACCACACTCCAAGAAAAAAGACTGTGGCATTTCATTTACTTATTTGTTCAGTATTTATTAAGGTCGGATATTTATTGAGCACCTACTATGTGTCAGGCACTGAGCTGGGCACTGGAGGTACCGATAATGTCCCTGACCTGATGGCAAAGAGCCTGGCACAGTGGAAAGATCTGGACTCCAGAGACCAACATACCTTACATTGGACTTGAGGCTCTGGTATGTCCATGCTGTGTGACCATGGGCAAAGCACTTAACCTCTCTGAGTATGTTTTGCTTATATCTATAAAATGAGAATTCCTACCTCATAGAACTATTTGAAATTTAAAAGAGGCCTTGCAGTTGGCATGTGATAAATCAGTGTTAGCACCTACATTAGTCTGGGCTCTTAGCTACAAGCAACTAAAGCTGATTCTGGTGGATTAACCCCAAACATGATTTTACAAAAGGAGACTGAATGGCTCACACCATTGTGGGAGGCCTGGAGAACAGGGCTTTAGACCAAGCTTCCAAAAGCAATGCCCGTAACGAAACTGCAGAGCTGGCCTGATGAGAAATCTGCCACTACCCACTCTCCCCTAAGCAATGCCACATCCAGGTCAGGCACCTGGCCTTCAGCTGCTACCATCTGCCCCCGCCTCACCCCCACCTCCAAGAGAAAGCTGACGCCTCTGTACTCTCTGCCAGAAAAATGGCAGAACTTCTCTCCTCATGCTGTTCTCATCTCCAGGCTGGGTCTCACGTCCATGAGTCTGGTCACAGGGCTCTGGGTCTCACCTAGGACCAGTTGGTAGCGACAAAGAAGCCTGGGGGATGAGTTCTCAGGCTTCAACTTTTTGGGGGGGTGGTTAGGACTCAGAAGGCTAGACCTTCCTCCAATGGAGCAAAGATGCTTCACAAGTGCTTGGCAACCTGAACATGATAAATGTCCACTGGAGTCCCCTACCCAGGCTATTCACCAAATACACACCCAGCCTCTTGGCAGTCCTGCAAACTCCTGGTGGAGATGCCCCCAACTCCCAAAGCTTCCCTGCCCTCACACCGCAACCCCGACACACCAAGGAACTGTGGAGATCCTTTGTGTGCATCGCATCTGTGTACACGTGGCCCCCATCTCCAGCACAAGGGAGAGTCTCAAGCAGCAGGTCTGAGAAGGGCTGGGGACCCTGAGGTTCCTGGGAAAGCCCAGATGAGCAGGCTAGTCAAACTGGGACGGTGCTGGGACGGGAGCAGTATGGGCTAAGGCTGCCACCAAGTGGCCATCCTGAGAACCACAGGAGGACCAGACTTCCCTCCAACCCCGCTGCCCAGACAGAAAACCCCACCTCCCCTGGGGCATGGGAAAGGAGCCCTTCTCCTCTCCTCCCTCCTGAACTGTCTAAACCCACGAACTCCGAAGGAGGTAATGACATCCAACATTGGTTTGGTACCCTGAAGTGTACAACATTCTTTCACGCAGCAATAATAATTACATGACAATATTATTGTTGTAGTAGCCATCGTAACTGAGGGCTTACTATATGTCATAAACTTTAAAATATCATCTCTTGACCCTCACAACAAATCTGTAGTGAACAAATGTATCTGCCCAGCTGGCTTTCATTTTCCTTCCTTCTCTCAACGGCACCTTTTTTGGGATGGGGGCAGGGGTCAGAGGGAGGATTCCCCTTCTGCTCTCAGAACTTTCATTGAAACTACTGGCAAAAAGAAACTCTATTCTCACTGAACCCATGAGAAAAGGTGCCACCTGAGGGGAAAGCTTGCCCGAGGTGGAAACCAAAGCACAAGAAGCAGAGCAAATCTCAGTGACATGGGAGCACCCTGGATCCAGCCGTACCTGAAAAAGTCCTGGACTTTTCCATTCCACGAACCAATATATTCCCCTTTATTTAAGTCTAAGTAAACATTCTTTTTACTCTAAACCAAAAGAATTCTATTAATTCCTATTTAATAAAAGAAATCAGCATGTGGAAGTAGGGTGTTGGAACAGATCCAAAAATAAGGAATTGTCGAAGGCAAGGTAGTGAGGGACATTTATTCAACTCCATGTGCTACTCTGTTCTAGGCCCTGGATATCAAGTAGGCACCAGGACAGATAAGATCCATGCTCTCCTGAGCTAACTTTCTAGTGGGGAACTCCACAATAAACAAATTAGACAACAGCAGCTGGCAATACATGCCACCCAGAGAATTATAATGGGGTGATGTGACAGAGTAGGACCAGGTGAGAACTTTAGATTGGATGGTCAGAGAATGTCGTGATGGAAATGCTTTCTGTCCACTTGGCTACTGTTTCCCAGAACTCCCTTCTATGTATAGTTCCAATTAGAGTTGGCCAAAAGAAGAACTTGTATGAGATTTGAAGGCAGAAGTGATGCAGTGCTCATTGCTTTATTGAGGACTTTTTGCCGTCAGCTGCAGGGATGGACAGACAAATGCAGAGAGGCTGGGCGAGTTCATCACGTCTTTGCTCTCCTGCACTCAAGTCCAGCTGACCGTCGGTGTCCTTCTGATCAACCACAGCCTCAA